>NC_073381.1:14910270-15180270 GCF_028641065.1 Leucoraja erinaceus
GGAAGGTCAGGTGTGGTGCCATGCTGTCACAATCCATGTTCACTCACTGAGACGATCTGAGGCTGAGTTCCCCTTGCACGGTTGTTTACATGGGAATCAAGACAAGTGACAAAGCCCTTCGGAATCAGAAAATAGGACTCAGCTGTGAAAAGAGTGATGAGAGCCAAAAATATCAAAGTCCCTGGTTGTCGTCTGATATACCGAATCAGACCTTAATTATCTTCTTCTGCCTCCTCAGTTCAAGGATTCTATCAGCCAATTCCACAGGTGTCTTGAATTCTACATATGCTTAGAATACCCTTTAAAATCTACCTCCCACCAGGACTGTGGATAACTGCACTAATCTGTTGTCTTTTCGTATAGCTTTCAACGTTTAGCTTTAGTTTGTATAGTTTCAGCTTTCAGCTTACAATGTTTGGAAGCTCTCCAGAGAAATACTTTGGGGTGGTTTGCTCTGTTAAAGTTGGCATTACCTGGCGTATCAATGGACATGATAAATCGTTACATCAGTCAGTCTTCCCGCTGACTGGATAACACAACACAAAAACGTCTTTCACTGTACCTTGGTGCGTGTGACAATGAATTACATTCTAGTTAGGATGGGACAGCCTATTTACACCTCCAGAGAAAAGTATCTTGATTTTCTCAAACTTAGTCCTAGTCGATCAGCCTCCTTGGCGACCATCTCCCTCTTTTTTTTAATTTTATTTTTATTTTTTTTATTTTAATCAAAAAATGTATTCAATTATTAAAAAATAATATTTACACTACAATAAAACAAGCCAGAACCCACCACCATAAATACAATACAAACATATATCCATAATAAACTATTATACAATTATGATACAATCCTTATTGAGGATACATTCAACACCCTGCGGAGCCCAGCGGTCCCGGAACTCCCTCAGGGTGCCCACAGACAGGGCGTATTCCCTTTCTAATCCCACCCGGGCAACCATCTCCCTCTTGGGTGACATCAACACATTTCCTTTCTTTCCCACTGGACAAAACGGAAAGCAAACTAGAGTTGACGTGGAAAAGCTTTTCCCACTGAGAGTAGGGAAGATTCAAACAAGGGGACATGACATGAGAATTAAGGGACTGAAGTTTAGGGGTAACATGAGGGGGAACTTCTTTACTCAGAGAGTGGTGGCTGTGTGGAATGAGCTTCCAGTGAAGGTGGTGGAGGCAGGTTCGTTTTTATCATTTAAAAAATAAATTGGATAGTTATATGGATGGGAAGGGAATGGAGGGTTATGGTCTGAGCGCAGGTATATGGGACTAGGGGAGATTATGTGTTCGGCACGGACTAGAAGGGTCGAGATGGCCTGTTTCCGTGCTGTAATTGTGATATGGTTATATGGTTCTGCTCATGAGTACCATGCTGATCTTGGCTAGATCTTTTCCATTTTATCCTTGATAATGACATTTCAAAAATGTGAATTAGGGAATGCTGTTTGTATTATGCTTGCTGAATTGATGGGGCATGTTGGCCAGCGTGGGCAAGTTGGGCCAAAGGGCCTGTTTCCACGCTGTATGACTCTAATTAAACTAATGGATGAACGCGGCAAGAAGGGTCTCGACCCCAAATATCATCCACTCCTTCTCTCCAGAGATGCTGCCTGGCCCGCTGAGTAACTCCAGATTTTTGTGTCTATAACGGAGCTCCATGAGCCTCTCAACCTTAATGATGCTGGGCTCCAGTATGCAAGTGCAAAATGTTGGAGGAACTATCTTCAGATTAAAGAGCTGCAAGGATGACCCATTGAGGTCCCATTGAAAAACCCAGTCTCCCTTGTCACCTGCCAACAATAAACGCCTCTGAAACAGATTACCGTGCAATCTATCATTGATCTTGCTTTGGTAAACGGCGACATAATATGGCGAATGTGCATTTGTGGATTGTGCAAAATAATGTCACTGTGCTATGCATACGTGACAATAAAGAACCATTCAACTATTGAAATTGATCACCACATTGCCCATATTAGCTGACAGCTGATGGAGCAGCTGGGCTTGTACACTCTGGAGTTTAGAAGGATGAGAGGAGATCTCATTGAAATGTATAAGATTGTTAAGAGTTTGGATACGCTAGAGGCAGGAAACATGTTCCCGATGTTGGGTGAGTCCAGAACTAGGGGCCACAGTTTAATAATAAGGAGTAAGACATTTAGAACGTAGACGAGGAAACACTTTTTCTCACAGAGGGTGGTGAGTGTGGGGAATTCTCTGCTTCAGAGGGCAGTGGAGGCGGGTTCTCTGGATGCTTTCAAGAGAGAGCTAGATAGGGCTCTTAAAAATAGCGGAGTCAGGGGATATGGGGAGAAGGCAGGAACGGGGTACTGATTGGGGATGATCAGCCATGATCACATTAAATGGTGGTGCTGGCTCGAAGGGCCGAATGGCCTACTCCTGCACCTATTGTCTATTGTCTATTGTCTATTGATGGTCTGAGAAGTGTTCTTAGATTGCATGACTGAAGCAGTGTCCACAGCCAACAGCGACCGTTGATCATTGCTAATTTTTTGCATTTCTTTCATTAATTTGTTCTATATCTCTCTATATCACCATCTCTATCTCTCCTTTCCCTTTCCCCCCTGACTCTCAGTCTTAAGAAGGTCCTAAGCCTCACCTATTCCCTTTTTCCAGATATGCTTCCTGTCCCACTGAGTCAATCCAGCATTTTGTGTCTTTTCTCGACGTAAACACGAGTGCTTCCTTTTCCTTTTAAAAACCTCCCTTAATTTATGTTCTTTGAGCAGGAAGAAGAACTGAGGAAAGGTGGAGAGGCCAAGTATGCACACTTGGGTGATGATCTACACGTCTTGATCGAGGTCTTTGTCCCAGCGGGAGAGGCCTACTCACGGATGAGCCACGCACTGGACGAGGTGAAGAAGTTCCTGGTGCCAGTAAGTTCCCCGGCCTTTAAACATCTCACGTTAGTACGGGGTGTCAGGGGTTATGGGCAGGTGAATGGGGTGGAGAGGGAACGACAGCTCAGCCATCATTGAATGGCGGTGTAGAGGCGGTAGGCCAAATGGCCTAATTCTGCTCCTATAATTTATGCACTTATGAACATGGAAGCAGGCCCTATGGCTCACTATGTCCATTCACACTAGTTCCATGTTATTCCACTTTCTCATCCACTCCCTACACACCAGGGGCAATTTACAGAGGCCAATTAACCCACAAACCAGCACATCTTTGTGATGTAGGAAGAAGCTGGAGCACCTGGAGGAAACCCACACTGTCCAAGTAAAATGTGGCACGGTGGCGCAATGGTAGAGCTGTTGCCTTATGGCACGAGAGACCCGGGTTCAATCCTGACTACAGGTGCTGTTGGTACGGGGTTTGTATATTTTCCCGCGTTGGGCCAAAGTGCCTGTTTTCACACTGTATCTCCAAAGCTAAAATAAAACTTCCATTCACTCCCCCTAATCCTCCAGTTTGTACCGCCCTTCTACACCAGAGGCAATTTATAGTGACAACTAACCAGCCAACACGGGTCTTTAGCACGTGGGAGGAAACCGGAGCATCCGGAGGAATCCCACGGGGTCACGGGGAGAGCGAGCAAACACCACAAAGACAGCACCTGGGGGTGAGGATTGAAGCGGGGTTGCTGGAGCTGTGAGACAGAGGCTCTATCACCCGTGCCACTCTGCTGCCCCATATCTGTTGACAGGAAGCAGCTAATGGAATAAGAGCGATTTCTGAACTAGAGCTGTTTTGGGAATGTCCAAACATAATCTGCTCTTCCTGTGGACACAAGAGCAAGATCCTGGTGTTGATTTTTTTTTTTTGCTGGTAGTCATTTTCTCATTTTGAAATCCATTTGTGGAATCATCTGCTTTATACTTTTTTTAATATAGCTGATCGTTATTGTGTAGAATGTACGGACGTCTAATGGGGGGTGGAAGCAGATTCAGTTGTAATTTGCAGAAAATAGGTCACGTACACTTGGAGAGTAAAGATCAGTAATTTAAAAAATAAATGGTGCCAGGATCTGGTAACGGGGGATGAAATACACGGTTGGTATACTTCACTTCCGATTACCAGAGCTCACCTCCACACCCTCGTCTCTGAGGAATGATGAATGATTTTGCTGCAGAAATCAATCGCATTTGGATGTAATTATTCACTCCCTTGTTTGGGGGGGGACTGAAGCTGCATCCCTGACATGCATAATAGGGTGTTGAAAAGGCCATTCAACCTGCTGTCACATGCTGGCCCTCTGAAAGAGTTGGCTCTTCACTCGATGTTACAGCATCTGATTTTTTTTTTTTTTTTTTTTTTTTTTTTTTTTTTATTAGAAGTACAATAAGTTGCAGTAATACACACCACATATATCTTATTACATTTGTTGGACCCCTTCATTTTTTGAGCTTTAAGAAAGATAGAAATAAAAGAAGTAAGGAAAGTAAGAAAGAGTCGTGATAGTGCAGGAAAGTGTTGGAGAAAGAGAGCCCATTAGAGAGAGAGTTAGAGAAGAGAGTTAAGAAATAGACCCTAGAAAAGAAAGAAAGAAAGAGAGAGTAACAATTGCTCTATTATTTAAAAAAACTCCGCAAAAAGGGATATACCAACCGTATATTTCATCCTCCGTTACCAGATGCTGGCACCATTTATTTTTTAAATTACTGATCTTTACTCTCCAAGTGTACGTGACCTATTTTCTGCAAATTACAACTGAATCTGCTTCCACCCCCCATTAGACTTCCGTACATTCTACACCATAACAATCAGCTGTATAAAAAAGTATCAAATTCCTCCTGATCTCAGCTCCGGACCTCTGGCAGTGAGTGACATTACATGTACATATGGTTATCAGTACCTACCTGTGCAGCTAATTACTCCTTGCTTATTGTATCAAATCCTTCTCAACAGCTCAGTTAACCTTGCTGCTGCCAACTCTCATCTTCTCTTCAATGAACAACAATATTATTCTCTTGGGTCTCCCTTTCAGTCCCCACAACCCGGACACCATTCTAGTCACTCTGCTGTGCAGTTTCTCGCAAACGCCTAACCTGCTCTTTAACCGAGGGTGCGGAGAATGAAACTAATTACTTCCACTGTAACCTTGGCTGCAATGTAACAAGGTTTCCATGTCTTTGTCCCCTGCTTGTCTATTAATAAAGCCAAGAATTCCTTATGCCAGTTTGAGAATCTTCTCAATTTGTCGTGCACCTACACCTCACGAGTCTTGTTGTTTTAATATTCTATCTTTCAGTGAGCGTGGCTTCTCTCTGCCATTATTTTGCAACACATCCCTTTAAGCTGCAAATGCTGAGATTGCTATGTTATTTATTTTGATGCAAGTTGAAAAGGATACATGTCTTCTATTTGAAAAGGGGGTTAACTCCAAAAACATAACTATGAAGCCAAATGTCATCTGTCTATTCCCTCCACAAATGCTACTGGTCCATTGAGTTCCTCCAGCACTTTGTATTTTGCGTAAAATTGCGTTTTCTCTTGCACTCTGGTCTAATTTCCAACACCACAGTCTCTCCTATGCAAGAACTGAGGTAAGGACTGAATTATTAGGATTAAAATTGCTAGCATCCCATTTGCCTACTGGAAGAAAGCAAAAGCACACAGTTTTAATGTAGGACAGTCTCCAATAGGTTCAATGATTTTGGGGGAAACTCTTTCAACCAAGGAGTGTTGTGCATTTGGGGCCTGCTGCCATGTGGAATGAGTGAGGAGAATACTATAAAGAGGAAGATGGGTGGGTGGGAGGAAGGAGTAGAATGTTGCAATGGCGGGTGTTCAAAGGGATAGAATGGAGCCATTGGGCTGAACGGCTTTCTCTTACACTGCATACGCCTGTACCTCCAGTCAAAATAGCACTTGCGTTCACAGTCATCAGCAGTGAAGTCATTTACACCGAGAAATTAGCAATCGATATTGCAAGTACACCGGATTTAGTCCTTGACGTCCCTTGTGTATTACTTCCCATTATTTTTCTTCTCACAAAACAGTGAGTGAATTTAAATGAGGTAAGGCAGGCGGAAAGAAATGTTCATCGTGCAGACGTTCTTGAGTCAGCATTGGCTTGACCATTGCACTCGTGACCATACAGGGTCTAAGTCCCTCTACACCCAGGCTACAGTGGTGTACTGGCGTATTAAAGTACTTGTAATCCATAGCCCCGCACTAATGATCCAGAGAAAATTAATTATAACAGCATCGGGGGGAAAAAAATCAATTCAGTTAATTGGATAAATGTGGAATTAGAAAGCTTGCAGGTGACGGAGCTCAAGGAGCCACCAACATTTTTACAACAAGCCGTGTGGTTAACAAATAGTTCTAGACTCTGGAACAGTTCCCATTGATGTAAAGGCAGAGAGCAAATGGAGAACGATAGATCAATTAGCCTGACAGGGGAAGTACCGGAGTCTATTATTAAGGAAAAGGCAGCAGGGCACTTACAAAATAATAATACAATTGGGCAGAGTCGGCATGGATTAGTGATAGGGATATCGAGTATGAGGGACAAAATGTGTTGGATGGAACTGCAGATGCTGGTTTACACCGAAGACAGACACAAAATGCTGGAGTAACAGCAGGCCAGACAACATCTTTGCACAAAGTCCGCGAGCATTGCCATTTTTCATTTCACTGCACATCTCGTATGTGTATGTGACGAATAAAATTGACTTGACTTGACTTGATCTGTGTAGAAGAGGAATACTGGATGTGACGAGGGTTTAGGTGGTGAAGCTGTGAAATTCACTGCCACAGAAGGCTGTGTAGGATGTCAACTGATATTTTTAAGGTGGATATTGATAGATTCTTGATTACTACCAGTTATAGGGAGAAGGCAGGGGAGTGGGGTTGAGAGGGAAAGATGGATCAGCCATGGTTGAATGGTGGAGTAGACTTGATCGACCAAATGGCGTAATTCTGCTCCTATAACGTATGAAGTAAATGGGTGCCTAATATTGGTGGGCCAAAGCTCCTGTTTCCATGGTCGATAACTATAACACATTTTTTTATGACATGATAATTTTATTCTTGGTTTAATCAGCCTCTCCAGGGTGTGTTTCTTTGATTCCTGGAAACTGTGGGCAATCCTGGATGGTTGGTGGCCCGCTATGTTTCCATAAGGAAAGATTAAAGCAGATTACCCTGTGGCCTAATAATGTTACACTGCTATCGATTTCTCTTTATATTGTAGTGATAACAACATTTAGCTTTTGCCTGATTAGTAAGGAGGAATAAATCAACTTAGACACAATGACCACCGAACTGCTGAAGTAAGATTGAACTTTAAGCGATGGTTAAAGTATAAACCTAATTAAACGGCACTCTCGCACAGAGTATTTCAGTCAGTTGATTAAAAAAATGCTATAGAGGGAAATGTGGATTTTTGGAAAGCAAGGATTTAGTAGGGAAATGTGTGGAGTTATTCGTGGAAATTCCACTTAGCAGGGAAGCAACAAGAGTAAAACCATACATAACGTAGCAAGGTTAGGGAAATCTAGTGGAGAAAAGAACTTGTTTGAAGTGAAATTACTGTATAAATCAAGGGAATAAGTGGGTCAAAATTCAGAAGTTGTGAGTCTGACTGCGAGTGCTGTCTGTATGGAGTTTGTATGTTTTTCCCCGTGACCCACGTGGTTTTTCTCCAGGTGCTCTGGTTTCCTCCCACACTAAAAGACATGCAAGCTTCAGTAAAATTGTAAATTGTCTCTAGTATGTGCAGGATAGTGTTAGTCTGCAGGGATCACTGGTCGGCATAGACTTGGCGGACCGAAGGGCCTATTTCCGTGTTGTGCTTTAAACAAAAACTAAACTAAACTTCCACTAGGAATGCGCGGATTTCCCCAGGGAAGGGGGTAGGGGTAAGATACCTGGCATTTCTGATTTACAATGGTTATGATCTTGCCTTAAGCTGCCATGGTCCTAACCAGGAATTCCCGCTGTCAAATTCACTGCCTCGCTTTCCCTCCTTTATGGTCCACTTAAAACCTTCCCCAATGACCAACGATCCCCTGAAGAGACACGATGCTAAAATAATGTTCATCAAACATGAAGACATACGTTTATAAGACGAGTTTGCCACAATGAAGACTGAAGGAACTGTTGATGCAGGGTTACAAAATTGACACAAAGTACTGGAGTAACTCAGCAGATCAGGCAGCATCTCTGGAGAGCATGGATAAATAACAGGATGGAAGGGTAAAGGGGGGCTGTCATTCGAAGGGATATAGCAGAAGGAGGAAGGGGGAAGGGGAAAAGGGAGGCACGTATTTCTCCCACATTCCCGCCCCCTTTCTTTTTTCCCCCACCCCCTTTCACCTATCTTCCTCTGGTCATGTCTTTTTTCCCCTTATCTCACAGCCTTCCTTCCTTTCATCTCTTACCATTTGTCCAGCCATCTGCCTATCAAACCTCCTCTCACCTGCATCCACCTATCATCACTTGCCTGGCTTTGTCCTGCCCCCCCACCTCTCTTCCAGCTTTCTCCCTCCTCCTGCAATCAGTCTCAAGAAAGATCCTGACCCTAAACGTTGCCCATCCATGTCCTCCAGAGTTGCCGCCTGACCCCAGCACTTTGTATCTTTTTTATTGTCATAATGAAGGTACCTTGCAAATGCAAGGCACTGCTGTCATAGGATGAGAGCCTTGGTTCAGATACTTGGGAAGCCCCCTAGCTTATTTATTGCATCGATGAACCAGGCTCGTCATTGTTAGCATCAACTTTGCTGCAGAAGGAGTTCTGTAAGCGCACTGGCTTAGTAGTCTCTGCAGAGGCAGCACTCCAAATTACTTCACTGGCTGTAAAACACTTGGAGTCATCCGGAAGGGACGTAAAGGGATTATGTTTTAAAAGTGAAAGTCTTTATTTTTATTGTATACGACTGTGACATCTGCTGTTGGCTTTTTTATCAACCCCGTTGACTTGAGTAAATTATAAGTGAGATCACAATCATTTAACACCCTCCTCGGAACAGCTCTGCACGCGGTGCCTGGTGCGTGGATCGAAGATATAGGATCACTGCCTGGAGCTTGCAGAGACTTTCCCAGAAACCCGGCAACTGCAAAGGTTGGAAATAAAAGGGACCATTTCCAGGGAATACTGGGGATGGGCCAAACGCCGGCTGGTGGCACTAGTGTGGATAGGGCATGTTGGTTGGCGTTGGCAAGTTAGGCCAAAGGGTCTGATTCAACGTTGTATGACTATGACTCGACCCAGCAAGGTTGTGATGAAGATACAAAGAAGGGCAGATGCTGGTTAATACAGTCCTTCACACCATCTGGAGCCATCTATCTCTTCCCTTTACAATCTCCACCTGAGATGTCAACCATCCTTTGCCTCCACAGATGCTACATGACCTGCTGAGTTTATTTATTCTCTACGAATCTATTTGAATCAATAAACAAGCAATAAACACACAGAGAGTGGTGAATCTCTGAAATTCTCTGCCACAGAAGGTAGTTGAGGCCAGTTCATTGACTATATTTAAGAGGGAGTTAGATGTGGCCCTTGTGGCTAAAGGGATCAGGGGGTATGGAGAGAAGGCAGGAACAGGATACTGAGTTGGATGATCAGCCATGATCATATTGAATGGCGGTGCAGGCTCGAAGGGCCGAATGGCCTACTCCTGCACCTATTTTCTATGTTCCTATGTTTCTAAGCCAGCAGCTTGTTTATTGATTCAGAGAGATCTGGGTATGTTTGCAGGCGAAGCACAAATAGTGAACGCACGGTGAAAGCAAAAAATAAGGAAGCCAAATGGTATCTAACCTGTACAAAAGTAGAAACAAGGAACTGCAGATGCTGGTTAATACACAAAAGGAGATAAATTGCTGGAGTAACTCAGCAGGTCAGGCAGTATCTCTGGAGAACAAGGAACCTGGTGTTCCCACTGCTTTCCCTCCCCACTCACAGGTGCCCTGATCCAGTGCTGTCTTCCCACTCATGGGGCCCCACTTCCCTTCCCACTCATGAGATGAGTCACTCTTCTGGTCTCACAGTGAGGAGGTGAGTCAGATTTTTCCAATAGGATGGGGATTGAAATGTTGCCTTGCGATTGGGGTGATTGGAGTGGACAGAGTTGACATGGATAAGCTTTTCCCATTGAGAGTAGGGAAGATTCAAACAAGAGGACATGACTTCAGAATTAAGGGACAGAAGTTTAGGGGTAACATGAGGGGGAACTTCTTTACTCAGAGAGTGGTAGCTGTGTGGAATGAGCTTCCAGTAGAAGTGGTGGAGGCAGGTTCGATTTTATTATTTAAAAAAATTGGATAGGTATATGGATGGAAAAGGAATGGAGGATTATGGTCTGAGTGCAGGTAGATGGGACGAGGGGGAAATAAGTGTTCGGCACGGACTTGTAGGGCCGGGATGGCCTGTTTCCGTGCTGTAATTGTTATATGGTTATATGGTTGTGCTGGCAATGGGGCTGCCACTGAGTCTCAAAGACAACACCCCCATCCTACTGACTGAAACCCTGAATGAACTGGAATGATGTAAAGAGTCAGCATGTCACTACACAGGTGTAAGACTCCACTATCACTATTATTCACTATCCATCACTAGCATCACCAACTCATCATTCCCATGCTCATTTCCCAGCCACCAAGGCCCTGGATCCAGTCGCCACTTCTCACACACCCTGGTGTTCCCAAGCTCTCTTCCCACTCACTGGGACCTTCTCCTGCCTTCTTTCAATTCAGAACAGCCCCATTTCCACACTTGCTTCAAACTGGCCCGTATTGCTGCACTCCCTTTGAATGTAGAAACAAGGAACTGTGGATGCTGGTTTACACAAAAGGACACAAAGTAACTCAGCAGGTCAGGCAGCATCCCTGGAGAGAAGGAAAAGGTGACAGAGTCTGAAGAAGGGTCTCAACACAAAACGTCACCTATTCCTTCTCATAAGAGAAGGTCTCTTAATTTGGTCTCCTAATTTGAGGAAGGACATCCTTGTGATTGAGGCAGTGCAGCGTAGGTTCATGAGATTGATCCCTGGGATGGTGGGACTGTCATATGAGGAAAGATTGAAAAGACTAGGCTTATATTCACTGGAGTTTAGAAGGATGAGGGGGGATCTTATAGAAACATATAAAATTATAAAAGGACTGGGAAAGCTAGATGCAGGAAAAATTTTCCCAATGTTGGGCGAGTCCAGAACCAGGGGCCACAGTCTTAGAATAAAGGGGAAGTCATTTAAGACTGAGGTGAGAAAAAACGTTTTCACCCAGAGAGTTGTGAATTTGCAGAATTCTCTGCCACAGAGGGCATTGGAGGCCAAGTCACTGGATGGATTAAAGAGAGAGTTAGATAGAGCTCTAGGGGCTAGTGGAGTCAAGGGATATGGAGAGAAGGCAGGCACGGGTTATTGATTGGGGATGATCAGCCATGATCACAATGAATGGCGGTGCTGGCTCGAAGGGCCAAATGGCCTCCTACTGCACCTATTTTCTATGTTTCTATGTTTCTATGTTTCAGAGACGCTGCCTGCCCTGCTGAGTTACTCCGGCATTTTGGGTCTATCTTCGGTGTAAACCAGCATCTGCAGTTCCTTCCTACACATATGGATAGGTGACATTTTGGTTTGGATCTGATCAGAAACATCACCTACCCACGTTTTCCAGAGATGCTGCCTGATATGCCGAGTTAATCTAGTAAATTGTGTCCTCCATTTCAACATACCAGGTTCACTTCAAAATTCGTTATTATATTGTTTAACATCTAAAAATAGTGAATTAAAAAGTACATTAATAATTCTGGAATCTAATAAAATTGGTCCAAGTCTATGTACCAGTGGCTAACTACCTTAGTAAACCTGACCAGCAGAACTAGGAAGGAACTGCAGATGCTGGTTTACACCAAAGGTAGACACAAAATGTTGGAGTAACTCAGCAGGACAGGCAGCATCTCTGGAGAGAAGGAACAGGTGACGTTTCGGGTCGTGATGTCTGATGACATCATTATTTAAGAGGGAGTTAGATGTGGCCCTTGTGGCTAAAGGGATCAGGGGTTATGGAGAGAAGGCAGGTACGGGATACCGAGTTGGATGATCAGCCATGATCATATTGAATGGCGGTGCAGTCTCGAAGGGCCGAGTGGCCTACTCCTGCACCTATTTTCTATGTTTCTATGTTTCTATGACTGAAGAAGCATCCCAACCAAAAACGTGAGCCATTCCTTCAGCAGTATCTTCAGCCACACTGCATACAACCCGGCAGTGGCTGGCATTGCACAGGGTGTGATATGCTTGCTTTTGCAATGCTGCTGCTGCCACCAGTTTGCCTGTGGCGGTGACCGGTGTTTGCAGAAGCACATCGTATCACCTCAAGAAATAATTAAAGCGTCCTTCAGAGCCAATCATCCTTCTGGGGTTGAGAAGGAAATGATTTATTGGAATACGGATGGTTTCATTTACAGTCTAAGTTGAGACAACATTAAGGGCCACAAGGGAGAAACGTTATACTGCCCACTATCTATAATTATTTTTCTAATATTTACTGCAGCCTCGGTGAAATGACAACAGTGCTAATTAAAACTTGGGTGCAATCTGCGTGCGACAAGGACTAAAAGAGGTTACTATAACCCTGCCGTTACTCTAGCTTGTTAAAGTCTTTATTCAGGGGGAAGGTGGTAGAGGGACAACCTTTTGCTTGTGTTCTCAGGCAGTGGTTTCCGAAGGGGGAGTTGTGAGCCCCGGAAGGATCACAGGATGATTTTAAAAAATGGGTTGGAAAATTAATTCTACTCAGGGCCGCGTGGAAGAGACAGAGAGCACCAGCCTGCTGTGCAACAACTCCGCTGCTGTTCAAATAAAGCACGACACAGTCATACCTTGTGACTTGTAAACCCAGCACAGTGTGCAACCACCTACACATTCAATGGGCACAGCGTGGAGGGGAGTTCCTACTGGTCTCAATGGTTTGATTGCACCTTCCATTACATTCACAGTTTAGTTTAGAGACACAGCGCGGAAACAGGCCCTTCGGCCCACCGAGTCCGTGCTAACACATTAACGCTATCCTACACACACCAAGGACAATTTACATGTACACCAAGACAATTAACCTACAAACTTCCAGGAAGTGTGTTCAGCTACCACTCCTGACAGACCGCATTGAACGATTGGAGCTGCGGTTGGATTCATACTGGAGCATCCACGACGCTGAGAAAGTCGTGGATAGCACGTACAGTGAGTTGGTCACACCGCAGGTAAAAGGTAAGAGGGCAGAAAGGGAACGGGTGGCCAATAGTCAGCAAAGCAGCAGGCAGGAAGTGCAGGAGTCCCCTGCGGTCATCTCCCTCCTAAACAGGTATACCATTTTGGAGGTTACACAAAAAAGCTGGAGAAACTCAGCGGGTGCAGCAGCATCTATGGAGCGAAGGAAATAGGCAACGTTTCGGGCCGAAACCCTTCTTCAGACTCCATTTTGGAAACTGTTGAGGGAGATTGCTCATCAGGGGAAGGCAGCAGCAGCCAAGTTCATGGCACCATGGGTGGCTCTGCGGCACATGAGGGGGGGAAAAAGAGTGGAAGGGCAATAGTAATAGGGGATTCAATTGTCAGGGGAATAGATAGGCGTTTCTGCGGCCGCAAAAGAGACTCCAGGATGGTATGTTGCCTCCCTGGTGCAAGGGTCAGGGATGTCACTGAACGGCTGCAGAACATTCTGGAGGGGGAGGATGAACAGCCAGTTGTCGTGGTGCATATTGGCACCAACGATATAGGTAAAAAAAGGGATGAGGTCCTACAGGATGAATTTAGGGAGCTAGGAGATAAGCTTAAAAGTAGGACCTCAAAGGTAATAATCTCTGGATTACTACCAGTACCACGGGCCAGTCAGAGCAGAAATAGGAGGATATTGCAGATGAATACGTGGCTTGAAAAATGGTGCAAGGGGGAGGGATTCAAATTTTTAGGGCATTGGAACCAGTTCTGGGGGAGGTGGGACCAGTACAAACAGGACGGTCTGCACCTGGGCTGGAATGGAACCAATGTCCTTGGGGGAGTGTTTGCTAGTGCTGTCGGGGAGGATTTAAACTAATGTGGCAGGGGGATGGGTACAAGAGCAGAGAGGCAGGGAGGTGTAAAATGAGGGTAGAAGAAATAGGTAGCAAGGTGAAAAGTAAAAGTGGCAGGCAGCCAAAACCAGGGCAAAAATCAAAAAGGGCCACTTTTCAACATAATTGTATAAGGGATAAGAGCGTTGTAAAAACAAGCCTGAAGGCTTTGTGTCTCAATGCAAGGAGTATTCGTAATAAGGTGGATGAGTTGAACGTGCAGATAGCCATTAATGATTATGATATAGTTGGGATCACGGAGACATGGCTCCAGGGTGACCAAGGCTGGGAGCTGAACATCCAGGGATATTCAATATTCAGGAGGGATAGAGAGAAAGGAAAAGGAGGTGGGGTAGTGTTGCTGGTTAGAGAGGAGATTAACGCAATGGAAAGGAAAGACATTAGTTTGGAGGATGTGGAATCGGTATGGGTAGAGCTGCGAAACAATAAGGGGCAGAAAACGCTGGTGGGTGTTGTATACAGGCCACCTAACAGTAGTAGTGAAGTTGGAGATGGTATCAAACAGGAAATTAGAAATGCTTGTGACAAAGGCAAAGCAGTTATAATGGGTGACTTCAATCTACATATAGATTGGGTGAATCAAATTGGCAGGGGTGCTGAGGAAGAGGATTTCTTGGAATGTATGCGGGATAGTTATCTAAATCAACATGTAGAGGAACCAACGAGAGAGCAGGCTATTTTAGACTGGGTATTGAGTAATGAGGAAGGGTTAGTTAGTAGTCTTGTTGTGCGTGGCCCCTTGGGCAAGTGTGACCATAATATGGTTGAGTTCTTCATTAGGATGGAGAGTGACATTGTTAATTCAGAAACAATGGTTTTGAACTTAAAGAAAGGTAACTTTGAGGGTATGAGACGTGAATTGGCCAAGATTGACTGGCAATTAATTCTTAAAGGGTTGACGGTGGATATGCAATGGAAGGCATTTAAAGACTGCATGGATGAACTACAAAAATTGTTCATCCCAGTTTGGCAAAAGAATAAATCAGGGAAGGTAGTACATCCATGGATAACAAGGGAAATCAGGGATAGTATCAAAGCAAAGGATGATGCGTACAAACTAGCCAGAAAAAGCAGCATACCGGAGAACTGGGAGAAATTCAGAGACCAGCAGAGGAGGACGAAGGGCTTAATTAGGAAAGGAAAAATGGATTATGAAAGAAAACTAGCAGGGAACATAAAAACTGACTGCAAACGTTTTTATAGATATGTGAAAAGAAAGAGATTAGTTAAAACAAATGTAGGTCCCTTGCAGTCAGAAACAGGTGAGTTGATCATGGGGAACCAGGATATGGCGGACCAATTGAATAACTACTTTGGTTCCGTCTTCACTAAGGAAGACATAAATGATCTGCCGGAAATAGCAGGGGACCGCGGGTCAAAGGAGGTGGAGGAATTGAGTGAAATCCAGGTTAGTCGGGAAGTGGTGTTGGGTAAATTGAATGGATTAAAGGCCGATAAATCCCCAGGGCCAGATAGGCTGCATCCCAGAGTACTTAAGGAAGTAGCTCCAGAAATAGTGGATGCATTAGTAATAATCTTTCAAAACTCTTTAGATTCTGGAGTAGTTCCAGAGGATTGGCGGGTAGCAAACGTAACCCCACTTTTTAAGAAGGGAGGGAGAGAGAAAACGGGGAATTACAGATCAGTTAGTCTAACGTCGGTAGTAGGGAAACTGCTAGAGTCAGTTATTAAAGATGGGATAGCAGCACATTTGGAAAGTGGTGAAATCATTGGACAAAGTCAGCATGGATTTACGAAAGGTAAATCATGTCTGACGAATCTTATAGACTTTTTCGAGGATGTAACTAGTAGCGTGGATAGGGGAGAACCAGTGGATGTGGTGTATCTGGACTTCCAGAAGGCTTTCAACAAGGTCCCACATAAGAGATTAGTATACAAACTTAAAGCACATGGCATTGGGGGTTCAGTATTAATGTGGATAGAGAACTGGCTGGCAAACAGGAAGCAAAGAGTAGGAGTAAACGGGTCCTTTTCACAATGGCAGGCAGTGACTAGTGGGGTACTGCAAGGCTCAGTACTGGGACCCCAGCTATTTACAATATATATTAATGATCTGGATGAGGGAATTGAAGGCAATATCTCCAAGTTTGCGGATGACACTAAGCTGGGGGGCAGTGTTAGGTGTGAGGAGGATGCTAGGAGACTGCAAGGTGACTTGGATAGGCTGGGTGAGTGGGCAAATGTTTGGCAGATGCAGTATAATGTGGATAAATGTGAGGTTATACATTTTGGTGGCAAAAACGGGAAAGCAGATTATTATCTAAATGGTGGCCGATTGGGAAAGGGAGAGATACAGCGAGACCTGGGTGTCATGGTACACCAGTCATTGAAGGTAGGCATGCAGGTGCAGCAGGCAGTAAAGAAAGCAAATGGTATGTTGGCTTTCATAGCAAGAGGATTTGAGTATAGGAGCAGGGAGGTTCTACTGCAGTTGTACAGGGTCTTGGTGAGACCACACCTGGAGTATTGCGTGCAGTTTTGGTCTCCAAATCTGAGGAAGGACATTATTGCCATAGAGGGAGTGCAGAGAAAGGTTCACCAGACTGATTCCTGGGATATCAGGACTGTCTTATGAAGAAAGACTGGATAGACTTGGTTTATACTCTCTAGAATTTAGGAGATTGAGAGGGATCTTATAGAAACTTACACAATTCTTAAGGGGTTGGACAGGCTAGATGCAGGAAGATTGTTCCCGATGTTGGGGAAGTCCAGGACAAGGGGTCACAGCTTAAGGATAAGGGGGAAATCCTTTAGAACCGAGATGAGGAGAACTTTTTTCACACAGAGAGTGGTGAATCTCTGGAACTCTCTGCCACAGAGGGTAGTTGAGGACAGTTCATTGGCTATATTTAAGAGGGAGTTAGATGTGGCCCTTGTGGCCAAGGGGATCAGAGGGTATGGAGAGAAGGCAGGTACGGGATACTGAGTTGGATGATCAGCCATGATCATATTGAATGGCGGCGCAGGCTCGAAGGGCCGAATGGCCTACTCCTGCACCTAATTTCTATGTTTCTATGTTTTCTAAACTTGTACGTCTTTGGAGTGTGGGAGGAAACCGAAGATATCAGAGAAATCCCACGCAGGTCACGGGGAGAATGTACAAACCCTGTACAGGCAAGCACCAGTAGTCAGGGTCAAACCCGGGTCTCTACCGCTGCAAGGCAGTAGCTCCACCGCTACTCCACTGTGTTGCCCAGTTAACTAGTTATTGCGTGGCTTTGCTGAACTATTTGGTTAAAGTAGGTTGCCTGAAACAGTCTGAAGAAGGGTTTCGACCCAAAACGTCACCCATCCCTTTTCTCCAGGGATACTACCTGACCCGCTGAGTTACTCCAGAACTTTATGTCTGTCCTTGCCTGAAACCAAGTCGGGGATCTGATTTGAGTCATAGAGCCATAGAGCACGGAAACAGGCCTTCCAGCCCAACTCGCCCCATGCTAACGAAGATGTCCATCTCTGCTGCTCCCATTTGCCCGCGTTTGACCCAAATTCCTCTAAACCTTTCCCATCCATGTGCCTTGCCCAGTGGTTACGGTAAAGTCACAAGGTGCTGGAGTAACTCAGCGGGTCAGGCAGCATCCCTGGTGGCCATGGACAGGCGGCATTTTGATTCGGGACCCTTCTTCAGACAAACTGTAGCAAGGAGGAGAAAGCTGGGAGAGAGGAGAGACGTGACAAAGCCTGGTAGGTCTGAAGAAGTGTCAGCGGAGACTCAGCGGGTGTCAGGCAGCATCCTTAGAGAAGGCAGTGCCATCTCAAGAAGGGTCTCGACCCGAAACGCCACCCATTTCTTCTCTCCAGAGATGCTGCCTGACCCGCTGAGTTACTCCAGCTTTTTGTGTCTATCTTCGGGTTAAACCAGCATGTGCAGTTGCTTCTTACACAGGTAGGAGGTGGATACAAGTCAGGCTACTGAACTCCATTTTGGACGGCAACCATTTTGCATTGAACATCATTGTGGCCTTGGTCACAAGGCACTGGAGTGTTTTAACGTGACAATGTCCTCCTCTCCCAGGGCCAAATTAGAGGGGAAAGGAAGCCTGTCAGAGAGTGTGACAGGATCTCAGTGCAAGATAAAGCCAGTAAAGTTCGGTCAAAGATAGTCCGAGCGTCTCCAATAAGGTAGGTAGTAGCCCGGGGCTGATCTCTAGTTGTTGATAGGGTGGTTCAGATGCCTGATTATAGCTGGCAAGAAATTGTCCCTAAATCTGGAGGTATGCATTTTCACACTTCTATACCTCTTGCTTGATGGGAGAGGGGAGAAGACGGGATGGCCGGGGTCAGACTGGCCCTTGATTAAGCTGCTGGCCTTGCTGAGGCGGCACGAGGTATAAATTGAGTGAATGGAAGGGGAGTTGGTTTATGTGATGGCCTGGGCTGCGTCCACAATTCTCTGCAATTTCTTGTTGTCTTGGATGGAGCCGTTCCCAAACCATGCTGTGATGCACCTCGATCAAGTGCGTTCTACAGCGCATCTGTAGTAGTTGGGGAGAGTTGGCTCGTGATATCTTCTTGTTTTCTTTTTGCGTATGGCATGCACAGCCTAAAGTTGTAGGCCAACTTGTTCTATTTGATCTTATTTGATTGTGCACCCCAGGTTGACTGCATTTGTTGAAGCAGGGCGGACCACGTGCAGGTTGCAATCTCCCACCCCGTATCTTCTTGTGATGGAGAGGAAGTGCTGGTTATCCACACAGGGGGTTACTTGATTAAAAAACCATCGCAAACTCAGTTTCACTCGCGCTAAGTTAATTATCAGTCCCTTTGTGCTGAAAACCAAGCATATAATTTCTCAGCACGTAGACCCAGAAACATTATATCAGCAGCTATTAAATGCACCATCTGGTACTGGGAGGGCTCTGGGAGTTCTGCACATTTAACTTGTGAGTGCAACACTCTAACTTGTACAGTCAGGTTTGATCGAAAAGCAGCAGTGGAGCGCACTGTGTCTTTTCTGTCAAAGAGAGCCTTTAACTGCCCTCGTCTCCTGAAAGCAACATGTGTAGTTTATATACCAGCACTTGCCACAGTTCTCTCCACCCCTGGAACTAGCCTACATTGTCCACTTAGCGTGTGTGGATGGCTTTGAAGACAGAGATGGCTTTTCGACGAGGATTCAGGGATAGGAAACAAAGACAGGTTGATGGGAGTGAGCAGGGCCGGATTAAGACCCATAGAGGCCCTAAGCACTTAAAAAGATTTTGGTGTCCCCATATATATGTAATTCAAAATATAAACAATAATAAACCATAAAATACATTTTTATTTTTCAAAATGAAACAAAACTAACAGTAAGATGTAAAATAATGTTTATTTTTTTATACTTCCACTTTATTTATATTTGAAAAGTTTTCTCCTACTTTTTTGAATTGCAAAGTCTTTGATCAGATCCTCAAAATTAATCTTACATACCATTTCTGTGGTGCCCCCCTTCCCTTGATGCCCTAAGCACGTGCTTATTTTGCTTAATGGTTAATCCAGCCCTGGGAGTGAGGTATTATACAGGGCAGGCATTCATCACTGGGTACTTTTTCCTTGGTCTGGGAAGGTGCTTCTCTGTGCTTTCCCTCCCGCAGGTAAGAGGTACTGAAGTGTGAAAACGCACACCTCCAGATTCAGGGACAGTTTTGTCCCAGCTGTATCAGGCAACTGAACCATCCTATCACCAACTAGAGAGTGCTCATGAGCTATTATTTACCCCATTGGAGACTTTAATTGGACTTTATTGGACTTTATCGTGCATTAAACGTTATTCCCTTTATCGTGTATCTGTACACTATGTGTGGCTCGATTGTAATCATGTACAGTCTTTCTTCTGACTGGTTAGCACGTACCAAACGCTTTTCACTGTACCTCGGTACCTGTGACAATAAAATAAACATTGCTTTTCCTCTATTTTCCTCGATTGACCTATTTGGGAGCAAGGTAGCAACCCCACTCTCAGGCACATCGTAAAGATCCCACGGCGCTGTTTTGTAGAAGAGGCATGTTCTCCCAAGAGTCCTCGATCTGTCTCGCTGATGCTGGCAGAGCAGAAAAAACCCAAATCATCTCATTTATATAACTGCTGTTTCTTGGGAACTTGCTGCATGACAAAGTCTGGTGTCTCCATTTCATCTTATTCTATTGAAAGATACAGTGAGGAAACAGACCCTTCGGCCCATCCAGTCCATGCCGACCACTGATCGCCTGTTCACACTAGTTCCACATCATCCCACTTTCTCATCCGCTCCCGACTCACTCGGGACAATATACAGAGGCCAAAGAAACTACAAACCCGCACATCTCTGAGATGTGGGAGGAAACCAGAGCACCTGGAAGAAACCCATGCGGACACAGGGAGAACGTGCAAACTACACACAGACAGCAGCTGAGGTTAGGATCGAAGCAGGGGCTTTGGCACTGAGAAGCAGCAGCTCTACCAGCTGGGTCGCCAGGCGGCCATTTCCCTCCAAAGCAAGCGACCTTTGACTGGCAAAGTGGGGTTTAGGTTGGTAATGCCTCAGTGGAGACGGCAAGGGTTGTCTCCCCCTCACTGTGGTGTTGCGTTGAAGCCTGGGTTATCTGGGTAAACTAGCTACTGGATGGCTCCTGTTTCAGCCTAAACAAAGCTGGGGCAACAAAATGCTGGGGCAGCACAGTGGTAGAGTTGCTGCCTTACAGCACCAGAGGCGCAGGTACGATCCTGACTACGGGTGCTGTCTGTACGGAGTTTGCACGTTCTCCCCGTGATCTACGTGGGTTTTCTCCGAGATCTTTTGTTTCCTCCCACACTGCAAAGACGTACAGGTTTGTAGGTTAATCGGCATGGTATAAATATAAAAACTGTCCCAAGTGTGTGTAGGGTAGTGTTAATGCGCGGGGATCGCTGGTCGGTCCAGACTCAGTGGGGCAAAGGGCCTTTTCCCGTGCTGTATCACTAAACTAAACTAAACTAACC
Source organism: Leucoraja erinaceus (assembly GCF_028641065.1). NCBI lineage: Eukaryota > Metazoa > Chordata > Chondrichthyes > Rajiformes > Rajidae > Leucoraja > Leucoraja erinaceus. The sequence continues at coordinate 14,931,297 of NC_073381.1, forward strand.
ATACTCCAAAGACGGACATGTTTGTAAATAAATTGGCTTCAGTAAAATTGTAAATTGTTCCTAGTGTGTTGGATAGTGCTAGTGTGTGGGGATCGCTGATCAGTGCGGACTCGGTGGGCTGATGGACTTGTTTCCGCGCTGTGTTTCTCAGGTTGTGCCCTGCAGCTGGGAGGCAGCAATGCGCAGCAGCCATGCGCTGTCTCAGTGCTTCAGTTTCATGCCCTCATGGCTGATTTAACTGCCAACACGGGCAGCGGGCGACCTGCCAAGTTGTACTGGCAGCAGCCTGCCCAGAGTAAGGAAAGGCAACAATATACTCATGAGTCCCGCCCTCTGCCAACCCTCTCTGCAGGCATCGGGTGTGTAGTGGCAGAGCAGCCTGAGTCAGTGGGGGGGGGGGGGCTGTTCACTCACCCTTAGTTGGTTTGGTTTAGTTTATAGTCACGTGTACCAAGGTACAGTGAAAATATTTTTTGTTGCATGCTATCCAGTCAGCGGAAAGACAACACATGATTACAATCGAGCCGCCCTCAGTGTACAAATACAGGATAAAGGGAATAACGTTTAGTGCAAGATAAAGGACAGTAAAGTCCAATTAAAGATAGTCTGAGGGTCTCCAATGAGGTAGATGGTCCCTTCTTCAGATTCCTGGCCCAAATCGTCGTTTGTCTATTTCCTCCACATATGCTGCCTGGCCCGATGAGTTCCATATAACCATATAACCATATAACCATATAACAATTACAGCACGGAAACAGGCCATCTCGACCCTTCTAGTCCGTGCCGAACACGTATTCTCCCGCACTTTGTGTTTATTTATAGAGAGTGCAACGTGCGGGGAAAGAATTTTAAAGATTGCTTAATAGCCCTGTCCCACAGTACGAGTTCATTCCAAGAGCTCTCCCGAGTTTTAAGAAAATCAAACTCGTGGGAAGCACGGAGAATGAACGTAGCGGGTATGTCGGAGCTCGGGGACGTCTCTTAGCGGCTCGTTACGTTAACGGCAGGTACTCGGGAAGACTCGCTAACGGCAGATAAGCACGGGAAGACTCGTGAAGATTTTTCAACATGTTGAAAAATGTCCACGAGAGCCCCGAGTACCGACGAGTGGCCATTACTGTAAATCTCCAAGTTCGAATCAGGGCAAACCCGGGAGAGCTCTTGGAATGAACCCGTACCGTGGGACAGGGCTTTTATTGTACATTTGTGCTTAAGATGATTGATCAGTCTTCAAGACAAGAGTCAAGTCAAGTCGAGTGTTTTATTGTCATGTCCCAGATAGGGCAATAAAATTCTTACTTGCTGCAACACAACAGAACATGAAAACATAGTACATAACGGGAGAAAAAAAAAAGTTAAGTGGTGTATATATACACATTCACACATACTCAATAAATAAACAAATATAGTGCAGTAATAATAATAGTCTGTTAAAGTTCAGAGCTTATTTGCTGTCGTGTTTAATAGCCTGATGGCTGCAGGGAAGAAGCTGTTCCTGAACCTGGTCGTTAGAGTTTTCAGGCTCCTGTACCTTCTTCCCAATGGCAACGGTGTGAAATGAGTGTGTGGCCAGGATGGTGTGGGTCTTTTTGAGACAGCGACTTCGATAGGTCCCTTCGATGGTGGGGAGGTCAGAGCCGCTGATGGACTGGGCAGTGGTCACAACTTTTTGCAGTCTTTTCTGCTCCTGGATACTCAAGTTACCGAACCAAGCCACGATGCAACCAGTCAGCATGCTCACTACTGTGCACCTGTAGAAGTTCAAGAGAGTCCTTCTTGACATACCGACTCTCCGTAATCTTCTCAGGAAGTAGAGGCGCTGATGTGCCTTCTTTATGATTACATCAATGTGCTGGGACCAGGAAAGATCTTTGGAAATATGCACGCCCAGGAATTTAGAGTTTTTGACCCTCTCTACCATCGTTCCATTGATGGAAACAGGATTATATGTGCTTTGATGCTGCTTTATTTACTCCCATTCTCCCCACATTCCCATCCACTCCCCTTCTCCTGTTGCTACAAATTAACAACACACTTAGGGCATGGTTCCAATGGCCTATTGATCTACCAACCAGCAGGACTTTGGGATTTTATCTGTAGTTTTAAAGATGCAGCATGGAAACAGGCCCTTCGGCCCACCGAGTCCGTACTGACCAGCGATCAATCGTACACTAGTTCGATCCTACACACTAGGGACAATTTATAACAGCCAATTGACCAACAAACTTCCATGTCTGTGGAGTATAGGAGGTAAACAGGAGCACCTGTAGAAAATCCACAAGGTGCATGGGGAGAACGTGCAAACTCCATACAGATGGCACCCGTAGTCAGGATCGAACCCAGGTCGCTGGCGCTGTAAGGCAGCAACTCTACCGCTGCGCCACTGTGCCGCCAGATGTGGGAGGAAACCAGAACATCCAGGGGAAATCCCACCCAGTCACAGGAGAACTCCACACCGACAGCATTGGAGGTCAGGATGGAGCCCGGGTTGCTGGAGCAGTGGCAGAGCCACTCCACAAGCTGCGCCACTGTGCATTCCCATTGCTGATGGTGTAGTCATTGGTCAGTTAGAGCAGTGGTTCCCAACCTTTTTTAGCTCATGGCCGCCTTGGGATCTTTTAATTTTTCTGTGCCCCCCCCCTCTGACATTATTAGCGGAAAAAAAGTACTTCAATATTATAATACTTTCCATAAAAATATCAGTGTCTATTAATGCACATATATTCTCTTTTATTCTATTCCACAAACATCAAAAATATTTTGTGGCTTCAATAAAACAACCATTTATAATCATACATTAAAAAAATATTTCAACTATATAGATTTAAATTTATTAGAACTGAAATTTAGGAGGCAACAGGGTGGTAGCTCTGTGGCCCCCTTCATTGAGCCGGTGGCCCCCGAAATCCCCAAAATGTTCTGCGGCCCCCCTGAAATTTGCCATGGCCCCAGGTTGGGAATCACTGAGTTAGAGGCTAGGTTGTTAGAAAAGGGAAACGTCTCAACTTCAGTCATTCAGGCCCACTCAACTACCCTCACTTGCTCCTGTTAGAGTGCAGATGAATCCTTGCACTTATTCAGATTTTCCTTTTCCTCCTGCAAGGAACCACCTTTCTCTTTGAATCAAGATCGGTCACGGAAAGCCGCTGAGCCCTTCGTGTAGCACTAGCTGGTCAAATAGAAAATGGCTGACTGAAGTCTGAAGAAAATTCACATATTTCATGTTAGCTGCCAATTCGATTCGACTCAAGATCCTAATGCATGGGGGACGTGTAAAACTATGGACCAGTTAGTAAAAATGTGCCATCAGTCAGTTCGGAAACAGCATTTCCTGGAAACGATGGTTTACGCAGTGCATTGGTCCGAATTTCAGTCAAATTGCAAACTTGCAAGGATGTGTGGTGACTCCCGGGGATTGTTAAAGGAAGGACATCATTAAAACTGGAAAAGGTGCAAAGCAGATTCACTAGATGTTACTGGGTCTGGAAGGTTTAAATTATAAGTAGAGACCAGATCAACAGAGCATTCATTGGAGTGCAGGAGGCTGAAGGGGTGAAGTTATAGAGGTTTATAAAATCACGAGGAGCATTGATAAGGTGATTAACTACAGTCTTTCCCGCAGGGTAGGAGAGCATAAAACCAGAGGACATATGTTTAAGGTGAGGGGGAAAGATTTAAAAGGGGCAACCCCTTTACACAGAGGATGGTGCACAAGGTGCCCAAAGAAGTGGTAGAGCCAGGTACAGTTACAACATTTAAAAGATAATTGCGTTGGTACATGAATAGAAGGAACTGCGTAGGAAGGAACTGCAGATGCAGGTTGAAACCGAGGATACACACACAATTCTGTAGTCACTCAGCGGGACAGGCTGCATCTCTGGAGAGATCTCCCCAGAGATGCAGCATGTCCCGCTGAGTTACTCCAGCATTTTGTGTCTATCCAAGGTCTGGAGGAATATGGGCAAGTGGGACTTGCTCACTTAGACAACTTAATTGAGTTGAACCGAAGGACCTGTTTCCATGCTGTATAGAAACATAGAAACATAGAAAATAGGTGCAGGAGTAGGCCATTCGGCCCTTCGAGCCTGCACCGCCATTCAATAGGATCATGGCTGATCATCCAACTCAGTATCCTGTACCTGCCTTCTCTCCATACCCCCTGATCCAGGAAGATGCAGGAAGATTGTTCCCGATGTTAGGGAAGTCCAGGACAAGGGGGTCACAACTTAAGGATAAGGGGGAAATCCTTTAAAACCGAGATGAGAAAAACTTTTTTCACACAGAGAGTGGTGAATCTCTGGAACTCTCTGCCACAGAGGGTAGTTGAGGCCAGTTCATTGGCTATATTTAAGAGGGAGTTAGATGTGGCCCTTGTGGCTAAGGGGATCACGGGGTATGGAGAGAAGGCAGGTACGGGATACTGAGTTGGATGATCAGCCATGATCATATTGAATGGCGGTGCAGGCTCGAAGGGCCGAATGGCCTACTCCTGCACCTAATTTCTATGTTTCTATGTTTCTATGATCCCTTTAGCCACAAGGGCCACATCTAACTCCCTCTTAAATATAGCCAATGAACTGGCCTCGACTACCTTCTGTGGCAGAGAATTCCACAGATTCACCACTCTCTGTGTGAGAAATTTTTTCCTCATCTCGGTTCTAAAAGATTTCCCCCTTATCCTTCTATCGCTGTGATTCTACATTCAATGAAATCAATTCCAACACAGAGTGCAGACACAGTTTATATTATCATGTGGTTCAGCACCATCACAAAAGGCATATTTTTATTCCATCAAATGTTCCCATAAATATATCACAGTAGAGAAACTTTGCAGGAAGCAAGGTTTTAACAAGGATGTGTAGCTACTGTACCAGTGGGTGAGGGAAGGTGTGTGGAGAGAGGGAGTGAACAAACCTCTGGTATTTGTCTCACTCACCTCAACTCTGCCCCATCCTTCTCTCCCTTCTCACCTATCTCTCATATCCTCCTCTTTTCCTTTGTTCCCTCTCCTCGCACTATCGCTATCTTCACCCTTACATACCCTTCAAATTCCCCCCATCTTGCCCTACTCTCCCCCTCTCCACACTCTCACTCCTCTCAGACCAGCCAGACAATGCTCCCTGCCCACATACTCCATTTCCACTCCAATAGCTCATTCAATGAGAGCCACCTCTAGTGCGTAAGCTTAGCAAGGAGAACATCCAAACTATTGCACGATGGCCATCCACTCATGGTGAGCGCAGGGACCTGTGGTTCCACAGGAGAGCTGGAGAAACATGCGGGTTACTGAACCAGAGCAGTTTACAGAAACAGATCAAGCCCCAGAACCTTTGAACACTGATAGTTTTAAAGTAGATTATTGGAGCCGGCAATGTTTTAGTTTTTTGTTTTAGAGAAACAGCGCGGAAACAGGCCCGTCAGCCCGCCGTGCCGACCAGCGATCCCCGTACACTAACACTATCCTACACACACTAGGAACAATTTACAATTATACCGAGCCAATTAACCAACAAACCTGTATGTCTTTGTAGTGTGGGAGGTAATCGGAGGTTCAGGAGAAAGCCCATGCAGGTCACAGGTAGAAGGTACAAACTCCGTACAGACAAGCATCCATAGTCAGGAACAAACCCGGGACCCTGGCGCTGTGAGGCAGCAACTCTACCGCTGTGCCACCGTGCCACCCTGGTAAAACAGTTTCATTGTTACATTTTATTGTTGCCTAACAGTGCCAGCAGAAGTGCATATAATTGAGACAATTTTGTACAACCCAAAATTACAGCGATGAATTCTCAGTGGGAAATACAGAATACCATGTGGAGTTGAAAACAACTTGGATTTTGAATCTGCAGAAATTCTGGGACTTCCTGGGAAGCGTGGAAAGGGTTAAAATAGAAGCCAGCACGATGAATTGGAAGAGTTGACAAATTGCACGGCAGCGTAATAATACCTTCTTTGAAACATCATTTTTGCCTTAAGGGCACATGATTGTTACAGTCAATGCCACCCTTAAGATTCAGAAGCAGGCCTGCCTCCTTAACATTATGCCTGAAGCTGAATTCAAAGTGAAAATGCAAGCTCTTGCCAAAATAACTCCATCTCCAGCTGAAATTAGAAAGGTACTGTCAGCTCTTACACGATTACAAATCTCCCTAAAAATGAGACTGTATCCAAAACCAACATCCAGCCTGCTGTGGACAATTTATCTCCGTGCCTTTGAGTTGCTGACAACAGCTGCTTGCCCAAGGTAAATATATAACGCTCCTTGGATTTAAGGAGACTTGGAAAAATTTCCTCAACCAGTTTCTCAAGTCTCTTTCCATCTATTATTGACATGCGGACATTGCCGACATGTCAATGTTGTGTCGGCCCTGAGGCGAAAGGCAGGTGATCCCTCCTCTCTTCACTATCAAAGGGGGAGGCCAGCCAAACCAACAAGAGTGGTGGTTACAATCTGGAGCAAGGACAGGGCTTGGAATGTGTAGGAAGGAACAGCAGATGCTGCTTTAAACTGAAGATGGGATTAACTCAGTGGGACAGGCAGCATCTGTGGAGGGAAGGAATGGGTGACGTTGCGGGTCCAAAACATCGCCTGTTCCTTCTCCCCAGTGATGCTGCCTGTCCCACTGAGTTGTTCCAGCATTTTGTGTCTATCTAAACTAAACTCAAGACGTTTCTTCAGACTAGTTAGGGAAAAGGGAAACGAGAGATATAGACGATGATGTAGGGAGCTAAATAACAATGAATGCACAGAGGGGGAGCAGCGAGAGAGCATGTTGCAGAACTCTAGTCGGAGAGAGGAGGAGATGTTGGGGGCGACCTTGTGATGGAGTTATGCTTCTTCATTGGTCACCTCCTACATCTGCAGGATATGCAGGAGCAACTGGAATTGGGAAATGTGCATCTATGTGTAAGGGTGAGAACATGGTGTCATGTGACTAGGTGCCATGGTTGGTTAGGGATATGGTGTCATGTGACTAGAACCAATGGTCAGGTGGTGTCCAGGTTATGGTGTCATGTGACTAGGTGCCATGGTTGGTTAGGGATATGGTGTCATGTGACTAGGTGCCATGGTTGGTTAGGGATATGGTGTCATGTGACTGCGAACCAATGGTCAGGTGGTGTCCAGGTTATGGTGCCAATGGTTGGGTAGGGGCATAGTGTCATGTGACCGGATTCGATGGTCAGATGGGGACTTGGTGTCCATGTGATCATGTGCCATGGTTGGGTACATGTGACTGGATCCAGTGCATCTGCAGTTCCTTCTTAAAAGCACCATAGTGGGACGACAGATGGCACAATGGGCTAAGTGTTCGGCTGGCGACCGGAAGGTAGCCGGTTCGAATCCCGCCTGGAGTGCATACTGATGTTGTGTCCTTGGGGCAAGACACTTCACCCACCTTCACCCACCTTTGCCTGTGTGTAAAATGTAATGTAATTATGTGAAGCACTTTGGGGTCAATGCAAGTTGACTAAAAATGTGCTTTATAAATAAGATTATTATAGCAGCATTCACATTGACTTCTCCAATTTCCGGTAGCCCTTGCTGTCTCCTCCCCTTCTCAGTTCTCCCTCAACCCTCTGGCTCCTCCTCTTCCTTTCTCCTTTCTTCGTTCCCTCCCCCCCCCCACCTTACATCAGTCTGAAGAAGGATTTCAGCCCAAAATGTTGCCTATTTCCTTCGCTCCATAGATGCTGCTGCACCCACTGAGTTTCTCCAGCACTTTTGTCTACCTTCGATTTTCCAGCATATGCAGTTCCTTCTCGAACACTGGATCCCGTGCCCATGGTCGAATGATGTTCATGTGACGGTGCCTGCCCACTGCCAGCTGGGGACATGGTGTCAATGTGACTGGGTGCCACTGGGCGGGTGGTGCCCATGTGTCTGAGTGCCCATAGTTTGCTGATGTCAATGTGACTGGGTGCCATTGGGTGGGTGGTGCCCATGTGTCTGAGTGCCCATAGTTTGCTGATGTCCATGGGACTGGTGCCCATGGGTGGGTCGAGGATTTGGTTTCACATGACCGGGCAGCATTGGTTGAGTGATGTCGATGTGACTGGGTGCTTATTGAGAATTGTTATGGACACTTGTGAAGGTTTACTGTGCCCGAAGAACTTTGTTGGAATCCAGTAGTCAGTATATGTTTTGGTCATGGATCCATCCCTGACCACATCTGCACTGCCTCCAGGTCAAGGAATATGGTGGCACCCTCTATTTGATGTTCAAGACTGAGGCTGGGATCAGAGTTTTACAATAGAGTTTTACAGCGTGGAAACCGGCCCTTTGGCCCAACATACCCACAACAGCCAACATGTCCCATCAACACTAGTCCCACCTGCCTGCCTTTATCCCATGTCTCTCGAAACCTATCCTATCCATGCACCTAAATGTTTCCTCAACTACCTCCTCCGGTAGCTCGTTCCATATACCCACCATCCTTTGTGTAAAAATTGCTATTAATTCCACCTTTCCCCCCCCTCATCCAACCATGGCACCGCTTGGTGCAGGTTAAGTGGCAGCTGATGCATTGGGCCACTACCAGGGCTTTAGAGAGTGCCAGTGCTTTTCCCGTGGGTGAGATTAGGACCTCAATGGTGAGCTGGCCTCATGGTTGTAGAAAGGTTGTGTCTCAGGCCAGTGTTTTAGTTTAAGTTTTAGAGATACAGGCCCTTCAGCCCACTGTCCGCACCGACCTGTGATCCCTGCACATTGACACTATCTGACACACACTAGGGACAATTTACAATTTAACCAAGCCAAATAACCTACAAACCTGCACATTTGTGGATTGTGGGAGGAAATCAGACCTCATGGTGAAAACCCATGCAGGTCACAGGGAGAAGGTACAAACTCCATACAGATGTACAGGTTTGTAGGCTAATTAGCTTGGTAAAATTGTAAATTGTCCCTAGTGTGTGTAGCATAATGTTAGTGTGCGGGGATCGCAGGTTGATGCGGACTCGGTGGGCCAAAGAACCTCCTTCCACACTGTATCTCTAAACTAAATTAAGGGACCCCGACAGTCCTTTCAGGTTAGGGCAGAGGTTCACTTGCATCTCCTCCAACATTATCTACTGTATCCGTTGTTCAAGATGTGGGCTGTTGTACATTGGTGAGATCAAACGGAGGCCGGGCGATTGTTTTGTGGAACACCTTCGCTCAGCCCGCTTGATCGATCCGAATCTCCCGGTTGCTGGACACTTGAATCCTCCTTCCCATTCCCACACTGACCTTTCTGTCCTAGGTCTCCTCCATTGTCAGAGTGAGGCTAAACGCAAACTGGAGGAACAGCATCTCATATTTCTCTTGGGCAGCTTACAGCCCAGTGGTATGAATATTGATTTCTCTCACTTCAGGTAGCCCCGGCATTCCCTCTCTCTCTATCCCTCCCCAACCCAAGTATCACTAGCTTCTTATTTTCACCCTACAAACAGCTAACCATGGCCTGTCTCCTTTATCATCATTACTTTTTTGCATATCTTTCATTCACCGTTCTTTATCCCTCCACATCACCGTCTATATCTCTCGTTTCCCTTATCCCTAACCAGTCTGAAGAAGACGTCACCCATTCCCTCTCTCCGGAGATGCTTCCTGTCCCGTTGAGTTACTCCAGCTTTTTGTGTCTTTTATAGATTTCCTCTTCTTCCCTCCTCCCAAATGTTGCCATTCACCTGCACGATAGAAGCGGCTAACAGCAGCCAACTAACCTCCCAAGGCAGGAACACCACTATGGAAGTGCGGGCAGTGGAGTGGACATTATGAGCATAGGGGTGACTCGCTGCTGGAAGGTCTGAGTGCGGCAGATTGACCCGAAGGTAGTAGCGATAGAATTCCACTCCAAAGGCTAACCAGTTTTCACATGGGTGACACTGAGTAACCACGCGACTCATTGGAATCTCTAGACAAGTGTAATCAATAGAATACTATCACTTCATTCTCATTAAGATGCTGAGCGATAGAATTCTTTGGTTTTCTGCATTGACAGTCAGTGGCACCCAAGCCGCACCTACTGTGTGCAGAAGTAGAGTTGCTGTCTTACAGTGCCGAAGACCCGGGTTTGATCCTGACTACGGGTGCTGTTTGTACGGAGTTTTTACGCTCTTCCGGAGGCCTTGTGAATTTTCTGCGGGATCCTTGGTTCCCTGCCACACTTCAAAGATGTGCAGTTTTGTAGGTTAATTGGCTTTGGTAAAAATTGTAAGTTGTCCCTGGTGTGTAGGATAGTGCTAGTGTACAGGGGTCGCTGGTTGGCACGGACTCAGTGGGCCAAAGGGCCTGTTTCCGCGCTGTATCTTTAAACTAAACAAAACTATCATATTGTAAGATGGTCTGACCTTGCCTGTGAAGAGTCAGAACCATCCTGTATGGACGGCACAGCGGCCATCTCAGTACCTCTAACCTCCTTAGTACCCCCTTTCTGCGCTGTAACTCTAAACTGAACTCCAGTTTGGCATCCCTTCCATTAAACCTCTTCTACCTCACTAAACTCTAATATAATGGTATAAATGTCCTCAATTAGTTACACCACAGCTCGCTTTTGACTGGCTCGGGATTAGAGCCTAAATGCTCCATTTTCTGCGAGTTGAAGGATTAAGGAAATGGAGTGGAAAAAGCCAGAAAAAGCATCACCTTCAAGGGATGAGCTGCACTGGTCATGCATGACCTGAGTAACTCCTTGCACATGGGACTTCTGTTAGTCCTCAGCTATATCCTTTCATTATACTGTGCCCTCCACTGGAAAATGACTCCTTAGCTCCAAGTGGAGTTAGTTCATTTGCATCTGTGATTTTGAAACAGGGCCACTTATTGCAAGCTCGGTAAATGATTAATAAGAGGAGCATCATCCGCCAGAAATGGAAATCAAAAATGATATGGTAAAATCCTTGAAAACAATTGAAGAAAAATATCTCTATATACAAAGTACTATATAAAATAAATATTAATAGTGAAATATTAATATTTAATTTTTAATATTTCAAGTCATAATATTAAAAGATTATGAATAACTGCCCATGGTGTAGTATTCTGTCTTCCGAGTCTGCACAGCACTGCAGAGACCTGAGTGTGGAGATATTCTACCCAAGACCATGGTGAGGGTTTGATCGCCACATGGTTTGAAGCACCATCTTCCAAATGGGGTATTTAACCCAGAACGATTAGAGATTAGAGACCCCCCTGGCTCTATTTTCAGAGCAGAGATGTTCTCCCTAGTATTCGGGCTTTTTTTTTAAAAATCCTGTAGTTGTCGTCAGTTAAACCAAAAATGAAAATGAAAACACTGCAGAGGCGGCAAGTCTGAGATAAAAGCAGAAACTGCCAGAAACACTCTACGGATCAGGCAGCATCTGTGGAACGAAGATGTTTCAGGCCGACGATTACCTAAAACATTCTGACAATGGGTCCTCGACCTGAACCTGTTAACTCTTCTTCTTTCCACAGATGCAGTCTAACCCACTGAGTGTTCCCAGCAATTTATTTTTTCTTTCAGTTAAAAGAAATAACATTTTCTTTCTGGGCAGCATCACTTTGCCTTTTGCCAGCTAACGCCCTGTGCAAATTGTCCGTCGAAGTTCCTACATTATGTCCGGCTACACTTCACAACATTAGGAAAAACAAATATTTTAATGCCTTCTTCTATGTGTGCTAATTAATGAGCTGTTATATATTGTTCAGAAACCACAAAACGTGTGGAGCTGTGCCAACGAGATTAGATTAGTTTTCTTGTTGTACACATCAGATGCAATTACATTTGTACATGTGAAGCTCACAGAGTAAACAGTATATATGCTGTAATGATAAACACGGCAATAAATACAATGATGAGTCCAACACAGCAGAATGGTGCAAGATTGGCGTGCAAAATCCGTGGTATAAAAGAATATAAAATGCAATAACGGAATGAAGTCGAGTTTAAGAGTACATGCTCGCAACTCCGGGAAGGGGATGTGAAAGAGGTGATTAGTTCAGGAGACGGAGAACCTTTCGTGGGGAAGAAGCTTTTTATTAGGACTGGACAACTGAGGTTTCAAGTTCCTGTCTCTTCTCCCAGAAGGTAGAAGGGAGAAGAGGGAATGGCCAGGTTGACAGGCATCCTTGATGAGACTTCCAAGCTGGAGTAACTCAGCGGGTCAGACAGTATCTGGAGTAACTCAGCGGGTCAGACAGTATCTGGATAACTCAGCGGGTCAGACAGTATCTGGAGTAACTCAGCGGGTTATCTGGAAACCAGCCAGACAGCATTGATCTTTGGTTTAAACATTGCACTCCCTTCCCGCACATCCAGCCTTCCTGATGCAGCTTTGTTCTGAAACAAGACGTGATCCTCCTTTTTACAGATTGCTTTCCTCCTCGACAGGCTCCTTTGTCTTCTGCTCTGAGAAAATCTTCCGAGCAATAAAGCTGTAAGGAGGCAAATTCATTAACTGCCTACACAGATCGGAAAATAACCAGCAAGCACTGATTTAATATTTGCCGGAAGGAGTATGGTTGGAGGATTTTTTTCTGAATGCACAGTGTATTGTTATCTGGGGTGATGAAAGGGCAGATTGAAAAGGGAATAAGGTAATTACCCGAGGGAGAGGCATAGAGTAGGGTGGTGGGTGGAAATCAGGGGAGAGCTACTATATGGATTGTTGTTTCAAAGAACATTCATCAGTGCTGTATCATTCTGGAAGATTAAAACATTGCTAAATCAAGTCTGATGCATCATACTCCTCCTCACTAACCGTAGATCATTCACTAAGTTTATACAAATCCAAGCTAGAATCGTAAATTACAAACCTTTATTCGGTAAGATGAATAATATTTTCTTGAAGACTCTGGCACGCATGTTTTCTAAATCATTTGCATCCCAGATCCTGTCATTACTGGAGTTATTTTGAACAACTAATGGCTTTGACAGACTATTTTTGTCAGTAGTGTGGGATATGTCAGCATAATAATATAGTATAAATAGTAATGATATGAGACGAGTCGGTCGGTCTACATCATCCACTGACATGATGTTCTGGTGGCAAACACACTGCAATTGGGATTCTGCTGAGCTAGGGCGGCCCACAGTGACTCAGTGGTCGAGTTGCTGCCTTACAACTCCAGAGACTCGGGTTCGATCCTGACCACGGTTATTGTCTGTACTGAGTTTGTACGTTCTCGCTGTGACTGCGTGGGTTTTCTCCGGGCGCTCCGGTTTCCTCCCACACCTCAAAGACGTACAGGTATTTTGGTTAATTGGCTTTGGTAAAATTGTAGATTGTCCCTAGTGTGCAGGATAGTGCTGGTCATCGACGTCTCAGTGAGCCGAAGGGCCTGTTTCCGTGCTGTATCTCTAAAGTCTAAAGTCTTCTCCTTAAGTGTGCAGGTTCCACCAGAGTAGCCTGGCTTCCTCCCATGTCCAGAGATGTACGGGCCAATTGGTTAAATTGCCAAGGTGTGCAGGTTAGGGATGGAATCTGGGTAGGGTGGGGGGGTTATCAGTTGACAGAAATAGGTACCAGAGGAAATCTGCAGGGGAATTGGATTGTTCTTCAAGCCGGTATAGACTCGATGGGCTGACTGGCCTCCTCCTGCAGTATGGGAAGGAAGTGGAGTGGAGTGGACCACAGGGGAAGGAAGGAGGGATCAGATGTTTATTGAACCATATTTTGGAAGCAGAGACCAATCTATTGTCACTGGACATCACCTATTTTGCACGGTGCCCCCAAGAATCATTTGCTACCACAGAGTCTTCCACTACATCTAATGAGGATTATGAAATGATGTAGGGTGCACATGGGGTACATATCTTCACCTCTTGGACTGTGGACCATTGACGTGAATCATTCATTTTGTTTATCGCTCCACACGTCCCACTTATACTGCTGAGTGTTTCAAGCATTTTCTGCTTTTGAGTCTGAGGAAGGTCCATTTCTGCTCGTATGCCTGAGCAATGGGGAGAGATTCGGCAAAATAGGACTTACTTCCTTGGGTGAGGAGTGATCTTGTAGAGGTATATAAAACATGAAGGGAATAGAAAGGGTGAAACCACGGAGTCTATTACCCAGGATAGGCACAAAGTGCTGGAGTAACTCAGCGGGTCAGGCAGCATCTCTGGAGAAAAATCATGCTTGACGTTTCAGGTCAGGACCCTTCTTCAGACTGGACCCTTGATTACCCAGGGCCAGGTAAGCAAGAGCCAGAGGTACATACAGTGCATTCAGAAAGTATTCAGACCCTTCACTTTTTCCACATTTTGTTACGTTACAGCCTTATATTAAAATGGATTAAAAACATTTTTTTTATCATCAATCTACACACAATGTCCCAGAATGAAGAAGCGAAAACAAGTGTTTAGAAATTTTTGCAAAGTAATTAAAAATAAATAACTGAAATATCACATTTACATAAATATTCAGATCCTTTGCTATGAAACTCAAAATTGAGCTTAGGGTCATCCTGTTTCCATTGATTATCCTTGAGATGTTTCTACAACATAATTGGAGTCCACCAGTGGTAAATTAAATTGATTGGACATGATTTGGAAAGGGGGACACCTGTCTATATAAGGTCTCATAGTTGACAGTGCATGTCAGAGCAAAAACCAGGCCATGAAGATAAAGGAATTGACCGTAGACCTCTGAGGCAGGATTGTATCGAGACACAGATCTGGGGCAGGGTATAAAACAATTTCTGCAGCATTACAGGCCCCGAAGAGCACAGTGGCCTCCGTCATTCTTAAATGGAAGAACTTTGGAACCACCAGGACGTTTCATAGAGCTGGCCGCCCGGGGAGAAGGGAATTGGTCAGGGAGATGACCAAGAACCCGATGGTCACTCTGACAGAGCTCCAGAGTTCTTATGTGGAGATGGGAGAATCTTCCAGAAGGACAACTATATCTGCAGCACTCCACCAATCAGGCCTTTATGGTTGAGTGGCCAGACGGAAGCCACTCGTCAGTAAATGGCACATGACAGCCCACTTGGAGTTTGCCAAAAGTCATGAGAAACAAGATTCTCTGGTTTGATGAAACTAAGATTGAACTCTTTGGCCTGAATGCCAAGCGTCACGTCTGGAGGAAACCAGGCACCACTCATTACCTGGCCAATACCATACCTACGGTGAAGCATGGTGGTGGCGGCATCATGCTGTGGGGATGTTTATCAGCGGGAGGAACTGGGAGACTAGTTAGGATTGAGGGAAAGATGAACGGAGCAAAGTACAGAGAGATCCTTGATGAAAACCTGCTCCAGAGAGTTCAGTACTTCAGACTGGGGCGGAGGTTCACCGTCCAACAGAACAATGACCCTAAGCACACAGCCAAGACAACGCAGGAGTGGCTTTGTGACAAGTCTGTGAATGTCCTTGAGTGGCCCAGCCAGAGCCCGGACTTGAATCCGATCGAACATCTCCGGAGGGCCCTGAAAATAGCTGTGCATTGATGTTCCCCATCAAACCTGACAGCTTGAGAGGATCTGCTGAGAAGAATGGGAGAAATGACCCAAATTCAGGTGTGCCAAGCTTGTAGCATCGTAGCCAAGAAGAACTGAGGCTGTAATCGCTGCCAAAGGTGCCTCAACAAAGTACTGAGTAAAGGGGCTGAATACTTATGTAAATGTGATATTTCAGTTATTTCTTTTTTATTATTTTGCAAATATTTCTAAACCTATTTTCACTCTTTTATTATGGGGTATTCTGTGTAGATTGATGATAAAAATTGAATTTAATCCATCTTAGAATAAGGCTGTAATGTAACAAAATGTGGAGAAAGTGAAGGGGTCTAAATACTTTCTGATTGCACTCTGGGTGAAAGGTGAGGGGGCAAGATGGGAACCTGAGGGGCAACGTTTTCACTCAGATTTTGGTGGATATATTGTATGCTGCCAGATCAGGTAGTTGAGTCCGCTCCATAATATCAAATTAAAGACACATGGATAGGGAATTTTTAAAGGGATATGCGCCATACAAGGGCAAAATGAGACTTGCTTAGATAGGGCACCATCATCAACATGGATGAGTGTTGTATGACTCTATTTCCCTCCACAGTTGCTGCCTGACCCACTGAGTTCCGCCAGCAATTTGTTTTTGTTCAAGATTGCACCATCATGCCTCTGTTTTTCTCAACGGTTTCCAGCACCAACCGTTTTCTTTTTAACCGAGTAAATTCAGGAGCATCGGCTCTCTCGGGGAGTGATAATAACGTGGAACTTTCTGCTGCAAGAAGCAGTTCAAAGAAATAAGAGAGATGCATTTAAGGGGAGGCTTGAAAGGAGGCAGGAATAAATGGCTTTGGTGGCTGAACACAATGAAACACAGGAGAGATAGATCTATTGCAGAACGCACAGCATTGTCCAGACAATGCTTCATTCTCTCTGTTATCTGGCTTTAGAACACTCCTTCCATATGCTGGAGTATTGTCCAATTTATCTGTACCCTAGTGCAGATATTGGACTTTGTCCCAGGAACTGATGCTCCACAATGCTGATATCTATATTCTGCACTCTGTATCCTCTCCTTTGCTCTATCTATTGTACTTGAGTTTAACTTGATTGTATTTATGTATGGGATTATTTGATCTAATTGGATAGCATACAAAATAAAGCTTTTCACTGTACCTAGGTACAAGTGATATTAATTAACGTAAACATAGATGGGCCAAATAATCATTTTATGTGCCATTCTGTCTGTTTGTGAACAAAGGACAGTTTTTAATCAATGGTTTCTTTATTGTAACGTGTGCCAGGCACAGTGAAGTATTTTTGCATATAGCTCATCAAGACTATCTCCCGTACAAAAGCACAATCACTGCTGAACCCACTGACTCCATATGCATGAGCCGCCATTTTACATTCCCAGCTGCAGCCAGACACAAAGGCCCGTTGCAGCCATCGCCTCCATTCCAGTTGTCCCGCGTCACAATGTTCCACACCAGGCCTGGCCCTCTCTACCCCTCCTTTCCCAGAGAGCACCTCCTGCCGCCAGCCTTGAGGGCGTGTAAGGTATGCCTCCACCCCCCCTCCCCCCGGGTCCGCTTTCTGGGCCCATTGTTCAGCGTCAACCACTGACGTTGCCTCCTTCCACCCCCTTTCCAATTCCCGGTCCACAGGGCTCGACAGCCTTCCCACTCCGAGCGAGACGGGACTGCGTTTGGGATACAGCCACTGCATGCCGGGTCACTTGGCTGAGTCTCAGCTAGTGGCATTGACAAAGTGCATAAACATCTTGAGGAGACATTTGTTAGGGGACTATAAGTGTTGGGCACAGACTAGAAGGGCCAAGATGGCCTGTTTCCGTGCTGTAATTGTTATATGGTTATTTCAAGGATAGACACAAAATGCTGGAGTAACACAGCGGGACAGGCAGCATCTCTGGAGAGAAGAATGAGTGACGTTTCGGGTCGAGACCCTTCTTCAGACTGATCTGAGGAAGGGTCTCAACCCGAAATGTCACCCATTCCTTCTCTCCATTTTGTGTCCATCTTCGGTTTAAACCGACGTCTCTGCAGTTCCTTCCACCACACCTTGTTATTTCATGTTATTAGTGGAAATGTGAGACAGAAAATGTCCCCATGGGAAAGCACTGCAAGCAGCAACAGTCCAGGATACCTGAACTAACGTGACATCTCTTGTTGAAGTTGCCGAAAATAAATGACAAACAAGAAACAAGATTGTACAAGGGAGGGCGTGAGTGAAAGTTATTGTTTCTGGTTGCAGGATTACAATGATGAGATCCGTCAGGAGCAGCTGAGGGAGCTCTCGTACCTGAACGGCTCGGAAGATTCCACTCGAGGACGGGGCACACGTGGACGGGGGGTTCGAACCCCCCTCACACCGGCAGTCAGGTAACTCTTCCCGGGGGGGGGGAAAGGGCACAGGGTCCGGTCTCCTCCCCTCGAAACTGGGAATGACTGGCCCATTCTTAGGTGTCCAATCGGAACCAAAGTGGGAGTGGGAGACTCTTCCATGGATAGTTCATAAGTTCATGCGATAGGAGCAGAATTAGGCCATTCGGCTCATCGAGTCTTCTCAGCCATTTAATCATGGCTCATCTATCTTTCCCTCCTAACCCCATTCTCCTGCCTTCTCCCCATCATCCTTGGCACCCGTACTAATCAAGAATCTGTCAATCTCTGCTTTAAAAAGTGTTTAAGAAGGAACTGCAGATGCTGGAGAATCGAAGGTTACGCAAAAAAGCTGGAGAAACTCAGCGGGTGCAGCAGCATCTATGGAGCGAAGCGAAACCTTCTTCAGAAGAAGGGTTTCGGCCCGAAAAATTGCCTATTTCCTTCGCTCCATAGATGCTGCTGCACCCGCTGAGTTTCTCCAGCTTTTTTGCGTAACCCTCTGCTTTAAAAATATCCATTGATTTGGCCTCCACAGCCTTCTGTGGCAATGAATTCCACAGATTCACCACCCTCTGACTAAAAAAAAAATCCTCCTCGTCTCCTTTCTAAAGGTGCGTCCTTTTATTCGGCTGGGTGGTACATTGTTGTGCACGGCCTCTGTGTGCTCCCTGATGTACGAATTCAAGATTCTCAACGCCGTACCGAATGTTCCTTCTGCACTTCCTTTGATTCATCATGTGCAAGGGATTTTCAGAACTCAGTGGGGCCATTGCAGATTTTAAGGTGGTTTTGAGTACAGTCCAGGTAAAGCAAAGGATGGTGGTCAGCGTGGTCTCGTTGGGCCGAAGGGCCTGTTTCCAAGCTGTACCTCTAAACTAAACCAGGCCGCATTGCCTGGTGGGATCAACACTCCCTCAAGCTCTGAGTTGCCGCTGGACCAGTTTGTGTCCCACAGCCGCCAGTTCACGATGGCAGCCGGCCACCAGGGTCCCAGTCAACATAGGTCGGGATGTTAGTATCAGCAGTGCCAGCGATGCCCCGAGTCTGCAATGAGTAAACTGTCCCGTGTTCTTTCAGGGGACGCGCCACTGCCCTCCTTCCCGGACGTGGAGTTCCGGTTCCCAGACCGCCGGCAGTGGCCCGTGGGGTGCCCCTCCCACCCCACGCGGGCAGGGGCACCGCAGCACCCCGCGGTCGGGGAGGACCAGGAGCAGCGGGCTATCGACCTCCGCCACCCCCGGAAGAGGACACCTACGATGAATACGTGAGTACTACACCCTAGCAAAGAACAGGTGTTGCACTAGTGAGACCGAACATGCCTGGCCCGCCCCGCCCCGCCCAGCAACCCAACCCTGCAGACCAGAGGCCTAGAGTGAGCCATTAAGGACCCAGGCTGGGTAATCAAGCCTAGATTCCAGTAACAGGTCATTCCTTAGTGCTAGTCTTGCAACAAGTGTGACTGAAATATATAACTATGCAGTGCTTGTATATGGATCACAGGAACATATAACAAGATGTTGCAAGCACTACATGCGTGAATATATACAGTATGTATGTGTGTATGATTTATAAATATTACTGTGTGATGGCACAGTGGCGCAGTGGGATGTCACAGCAGCGCAGCCCTATTGCTGCCTTACGACGTCAAAGACACGGGTTCGCTTCTGACCTCGGGTGCTGTTCTCCCTGTGACCATTTGTGTTTTGGGCTGGATGCTCCGGTTTCCACCCACTTTCCAAAGATGAGTAGGTTTCTAGGTTAATTGTCTTCTGCAAATTATCCCTGGTGTGGCGGATAAAGCTAGTGTATGCGTGATCTTAGTCGGCGGGGATTCGGAGGGCCAAATGTATATATATATATATTATACAGAGCATTCAGAAAGTATTCAGACCCCTTCACTTTTTCCACATTGCGTTACTTTGCAGTCTTATTTTAAAATGGATTAAAAAAAATGTTTTATCATCAATCTACACACAATACCCGAGAATGAAGAAGCGAATACAGGTGTTTAGAAATCTTTGCAAAGTAATTAAAAATAAATAACTGAAATATCACATTTACATCAGTATTCAGATCCTTTACAAAATTGAGCTTAGGTTCATCTTATTTCCATTGATTATCCTTGAGATGTTTCTACAACTTGATTGGAGTCACCCAGTGGTAAATTAAATTGATTGGACATGATTTGGAACGGCACACACCTGTCTAAATAAGGTCCCTCAGTTGACAGTGTACGTCAGAGCATAAGGCTGTAACGTAACAAAATGTAGAAAAGTGAAGGGGTCTGAATACTTTCTGAATGCACTGTAGAAACATAGAAAATCGGTGCGCCATTCAATATTATCATGGCTGATAATCCAAAATATCCCGTTCCTGCTTTCTCCCCGTTCCCCCCTTGATTCCCTTAGCTAAATCCAACTCTCTCACACTCGGAGAGTCATCTGAGGGTTGAGGCTGCACCAGACACATTTGCACATGTGGATCCAGAGGTCAGGACTCTCTCCGCTGGGAGACCCTTGAGTCACAAGTTTCCTGTTGCAGTCTAAACCCAGGGGGGCATGGTGGCTTCTTTGGCAAGGTTAAGGAGGTCAGTTGCCACGGAAACATCCTGTTGCACTGGAAAAGGGAGAAAAAGAAAGAGGAAAAAATAACTTCCTCGTCTGTTGCTGTCTAACACCAGTGTGTGCTTTAGCTTTCCGTCGTGGCAATTCTTCCATTTGTGAATGTTTGACCTATGGGCTGTACGTTATCACAGTAGACTTTAAATATTAATTGAACAAACCAGAGGAATTTTCACTATAACTTCACTGACACTGTAGGGTGCGTATTTTCAATTTAGAAAGTTAATTTTTCCAATAAGGAATGGAACAGCTATCTGCCCATAGGAATATTCATCAATAAAATATTCATAAAACATTTTGCCAGGTCTTTAATGCTTGATGGAATTCTTATAAGGAACATGTTCAATTAAGTAATGGTTGTGGCTTTAAGCTATGCTGAATGACCCAGTGAACAGCCCACTATGTTGAAGTGTGCATCCATGCTCTGCAGCATCTAAGTGTATAATGTAAACTCTACCCACATGCAGTCACATAATCTTCAAGATGTTGATGGGTTTTAGGGGCGGCACAGTGGCAGAGTGGTGGAGTTGCTGCCTTACAGTGCCAGAGACATGGGTGCGATCATGTCTACAGGAACTGCCTGTACGTTCTCCCCGCGACCAGCGTGGGTTTTCTCTGGGTGCCCCGGTTTCTTCCCACTCTCCAAAGACGTGTAGGTTTGTAGGTCAATTGGCTTCAGTAAAATCGTAAATTGTTCCTAGAATATAGGATAGTGCTAGTGTGCAGGGTCACCGTGGACTCTGTGAGTGGAAGGGCCTGTTTCTGCGCTGCATATCTACAGTCTAAAGTAAAGGTGGTTCCAGATGAGGAATCTTGCCCAGGAGGGCAATGTCTTGCAATTGAAAGGCAGCTATCCAGTACTAAGAGGAGATGATAATTTAAACATCTCCAACTCGCGTTGAGTTTATTGTCAGATGCACAGGTATGGTGCATGGTACAAGTATCATGCATTTCGTTGTCTCTGTACTGTACACTGACAATGACAATTAAAATTGAATAAAAAAATTGAATCTTGAATCATGGAAATCTTGCTTGCTGCAGCATCATAGACAAATGCACTCAAATAATACACAAATCATAAATTCTACATAAAATAGCATGAGCAATAATTCTGCAAGACACTGGGGTAAGGAGGATTGTGCAATAAACATGACATTAATGCAAAACACAATTAGAAAACAAGTCCATGGTCGTGTGAAGAGGTGGTACGTAGGGTTCCGTTGAGGAAAGATTAGGGTTGTGCAGGTTGGTTCAAGAACCTGATAGTTGTCGGAAAGTAACTGTTCCTGAACCTGGTGGTGTGGGACCTCAAGCTTCTGAACCTATTGCCCGATGGTAGCAGGGAGAAGAAAGCATGCCCCCTCAGAAGGCTATGTATGTTGTCAATGAGTGTATTCAATGCTGAGATCAATAGACATTCTATCTATAGGGGGGACCAAGGGATATATGGATAAGGCAGAAACAAGTTGAATTAATCATGGTGTTGTTGAAAGGCTGAACAGGCTCGAGGGGCCAAGTGGCTTCCTCCTGAAGAAGGATCTCGACTTGAAACGTCACCCATTCCTTTTCTCCAGAAATGCTGCCTGTCCCGCTAAGTTACTCCGGCTTTTTGTGTCTATCTTTGGTTTAAACCAGCATCTGCAGTTCCTTCCAACCTATTTCTTACAGAGAGTCATAGAGTGCTACAGCGTGGAAACTGGCCCTATGGCCCAACTCGCCCACACCGGCCAACAATGCCCCATCTACCCTAGTCCCACTTGCCTGTGTTTGGTCCATAACCTTCCAAACCTGTTCTATCCATGTACCTGTCCAACTGTTTCTTAAACGATGGGATATTCCCAGCCTCAACTAACTCCTCTGGCAGCTTGATCCATACACCTATGTTTATGTGGAAAAAGTTACACCTCGGATTCCTATTAAATATTTTCCCCTTCACCTTGAACCTATGTCCTCTGGTCCTCGATTCCCCTACTCTGGGTAAAAGTCACTGTTCATCTACCCATTCTATTCCTCTCATGATTTTATACACCTCTATAAGATCTCTCTTCATTCTCCTATGCTCCATGGAATAGAGACCCAGCCTACTCAACCTCTCCCTATAGTTCACACCCTCTGGTCCTGGCAACATCTGCGTAAATCTTTTCTGAACCCTTTCAAGCTTGACAATATCTTTCCCAAAATTTTGAGATTTAAAAAATCAAGTCTGCAATTTATCCCATCAGATAAAGCATAACAATAAGTTTAATTTGACACCAAATTCACTTTCATATCTCAAGTATTAAAAAAGTTATGACAATTTTCATACTCGGAAATTAGCATCTTGTTCCCTATTGATTTTCAATGGACATTACAAAAAAGCTGTGATCTTGGATAGTCAAAAGCACATTTCTTAAGGAAAGATTAACATTTTTAAATAGCCTAAGTGTCCAAAGATTATTCACAAATAATTCACAATATAACATGATTTTTATATCTAATTTACATTAATTTATAGGCCAAATGGAAGGAATTTAGTGTTCAATTGCTGTAAATAAATGCCCATTTAAATCGGTTTTCTAGTGGGTTTCTGTGAACGCGCTGGTTTAGAATGTTCAAATCGCGCTGGATTTGTGCCCTCAAATGCCGAGAAAAATACTGCGGGATATAAAAAGCCCAAAATGAGCTAATCGCTATAGAAAATTTTAATTATAGGGTTATATACATGCCCCATTTAATGTAAAAATAAGGTACATACCTTTAATTGTTTGCTTTATAAAACCCTGGGGCTGCGAGAGGTTGCGAACTGAACGAGAGCTTTTAACATTATTATATCTACTATTCGAGGCCTATAAAACTAATAATAGCTTTTGGGACCGAGTCTTGCAGCGATTCTCCGTTAATGATTTACTAGGCTGAACATCTGCGATTGGAACAGCCTAGTAAAAATCGGGTTTTAAACCCGCCCCCTCCAAACAGCTCCAAAATCACACACAAGGGGTGGGGCAGATGCTCAGCCACGATTCAGGTAGGTTTTGTAACATACCTAATAGATGCTGCTGCACCCGCTGAGTTTCTCCAGCATTTTTGTGTACCTTCGATTTTCCTGCATCTGCAGTTCCATCTTAAACAATTCTATACTCAATACTCTGACTGATGAAGGCCAAAGTGCCAAAAGCCTTTTTGACCACCTTATCTACCTGCGTCTCACAATGCAAACTATTGTAGTTTATAGGATCTACACTCGGGAATTGCCAAATTAGGTACAGGCAGTCTCCAGGTTACGATAGGGTTCCATTCCCACAAATTGCTTGTAAACCGAACTGTCCGCAAGTCTGAAATGAACAAAAGCAAGTGCTGCAAAAGAAAAAAACAATTAGACAGGTACATGGATAGGACTGGTTAGATGGATAGGGGCCAAACACAGGCAGGTGGGACTAGAGTAGAGGGAACATGTTGGTCAATGTGAGCAAGTTGGACTGAAGGACCTGTTATCACGAATTACGGCTCTATGACACTGCAGGTGTTCAGCCAGGGGTTGTAGCACCCAGATGATGACTGTGCTCTGATTTAAGTCAGCTCTGTAGACGGTATCAAAGGATCTGTAGCACTGGAAGGTCTTCATCTCCTGCCCCCATTGATCCTTTCAGAGAGTTTGATGTGCAGCACTGCCTCACAGTTCCAATGACTCGCATTCAATCCAAGTGCTGTCTGCGTGAAACTATAAAGGTACTATGTGACCGTGTTGTTTCCCTCTGTAAATTTCTCCTTGCTTATGTGTGAGCAGCAGGAGGGGGTGGGGGGAGATAGAATGGGAGTGTTTGAAGAATACCCACAGAGGGGGCACACACTTCACACATTCCCCTGACATTGCTCTACAAACCTAATCCCTTGTCAGTCAGCACCTCCGGCTCGTAACCATATAACATATAACTCCTCCGGCACATTCACATATAAACTGGCTGATCAAGATATTCAAGCCACCTCATTAATGTGCAAACGCCATTGGCTCGTTAATTCATAAATTCCTCTGGCGCATTAGCATGTAAACTGGCTCATTAACGTAAACCCCGGTTCATTAATTCCTTTGTTCTCAGCAGCTGCAACATATGGCCAGGAGCAGATTAACCCAGAGTGTTCTCCCTCCACATAAAACACACCACTTCAGTGTCGCTAGCTTCCAGGAAACGAGTGGCAAGAGCCCCAGGGTACTGTTGCACCAGCCTGCCCTTCACCTTGATGTTAGCCAGCTGCTGGGGGAAATAATGGCATAAATTATAGGAACAGAATTAGGCCATTCAGCCCATCAAGTCCACTCTGCCATTCAATCATGGCCGATCTGTCTGTCTCTCTCAATCCCATTCGCCTGCCTTCTTCCCGTAACCTTTGACCTTCCCTGTAGCCATTCAGACCCAAGAGTTTGATGACTTTAGACTTTAGAGAGATACAGCAGAAAAACACACCCTCCTGCCCACCAAGTCTGCAGCGACCAGCGATCGCCCCGTACATTAACACTATCCTGCGCGCTAGGGTCAATTTACAATTTCACTGAAGGCTATTAACCTACAAACCTGGATGTCTTTGGAATGTTGGAAGAAACCGAAGCACCTGGAGAAAACCCACATGGTCACACAGGGAGGACGTACAAACTCCATACGTAGCACCCGTAGCAGCTCTGCCCCGCGCCACGTTTGAGGAATTGAGGCATTTTAATTATTGCTTAAAAGGGTTACAATGATAATGGGCAGAGCATAGGAATCTTGAGAGACTTGGCTCAGCTTTAGAAATTCAAGCCTTTCACTCAGGCCTGCAATACATCTCACTGGCTGAAGGACGGAAGGGAGGGGTGGAGGTGGCAGTCAGCTGGGGTCCCTTGTGGGGTGGCCAGTGGGCTGACTGGATGTTAGGAGGAGGTGGATGGGAAGTGAGGGGCCAGAGTCACGGTGGATTCTGCATATCAGCAGCGAGCATGGTCCCACATTGGAATCAACGTTTCCCACTGTGAGGGTGGGCAACAAAGTTCAGTCATCTTAATCTAAGCCAATTTAACCTACAAACCTGTACGTCTTTGGGATGTGGGAGGAAACCAAAGATCTCTGCGAAAACAGACGCAGTCACAGGGAGAACGTACAAACTCCATACAGACAGCACCCATAGTCGGGATCGAACCCGGGTCTCTGGCGCTGCAAGCGCTGTAAGGCAACAACTCTACCGCTGTGCTGCTGTGTCGCATA
The DNA here is from genome assembly GCF_028641065.1 of Leucoraja erinaceus. Classification (NCBI taxonomy): domain Eukaryota; kingdom Metazoa; phylum Chordata; class Chondrichthyes; order Rajiformes; family Rajidae; genus Leucoraja; species Leucoraja erinaceus. Next base: position 14,956,942 of record NC_073381.1, read on the forward strand.
CACAGTACAGGTATCAGGGATAATGGGGAGACGGCAGGAGAATGGGGTTAGGAGGGAGAGATAGATTAGCCATGATTAAATGGCGGAGTAGTCTTGATGGGCCGAATGGCCTAATTCTCCTCCTATCACTAATGACCTTATGATGATCCAGTTGAATGACAGAGCAAGCATGAGGGGCTGAATGGCCAATTCCTACTTCCATTTCTTCTATTCTCATCCAAAGCAAAAAGATAGGGATTGGCATGTCGACCTACTGATTATGTACGTAGGCAGGAGCTGCAATGGGGATGGAATTTGGGGAAGACAATGACTCAGATGTCGGTCGATAGTAGTTGAAGTGGCAGATTGTCGCGACCCAATTGTGCAGGCAGGGTTGAGGTTTGATGAATTGGAAAGCGAGGTAATCAGATTTTCCATCACTAAAGTATCACTTATGATGATGGGACTTGCCTTTCAGATCAACTTGCCAAAGGGACAGGAACACACTCAGTGCAGCTGCTAATTACATTCAACTCCCCAGCATTAGATCGCACTGCAGTGTGAAGAGCTACAACAGCACGTCTGGCCCAAGGCATGAGATCATTTACCAGCACAGAACTACGGGGATTTATAAGGGTATATTCATCCTCAGGACATGAGCATTGCTGGCACTTATGGTCCAACCGTTCAGGTGGGCTGTCTGCCAGAATCTTAAGAGCACATGGATTAGGTTCCACCTGTAGCATCTCTCCACTAGATCCGTCACAGCTTGAGCTAAAATAATCTGTTCGTCTGTGTGGTGTTAGCGAGGTAGATTCATAATTTTGATGCCACGCCGCTGAGGATTGACAAAACATGCTACAGCCAGGATGGTGCCTTAAGGGCCTGTCCCACTGTACGAGGTAATTCAAGAGTTCTCCCGAGTTTCCCCTAATTCGAACTCAGAAAATTACGGTAATAGCCCCTCGTAGGTACTCGGGGCTCTCGTGGACATTTTTCAACATGTTGAAAAAACCTCACGACCTTACCGCGTTTCCCGAGTACCTGCCGTTAGCGTCACGAGCCGCTAAGAGACGTCCCGAGCTCCGACGTGCCCGTTACATACATTCTATGTACATACCACAAATTTGATTTTTTTTTAAACTCGGGAGAGCTCTTGGGTAAACTCATATAGTGAGACAGGACCTTCACTTGGAAGGTGCCCGTGTAGCCATGCACCAGGTGGCAGCGGTTGTGCCTTCAAGAGGTGGTGTCTTCAGGAAGTTGTGTCTTTGGGAAGTTGTAACTTTTGGGAAGTAGTGTCTTTGGGAAGTTGTGTCTTTAGGAAGTTGTGTCTTTGGGAAGTTGTGTCTTTAGGAAGTTGTGTCTTTGGGAAGTTGTGTCTTTGGGAAGTTGTGTCTTTAGGAAGTTGTGTCTTTGGGAAGTTGTTACTTTATGAAGTTACTTAGTGAAGTTGTGGTTTTGGGAAGTTTTGTCTTTGTGAAGTTGTTACTTTGGGAAGTTGTAACTTTTGGGAAGTTGTGGTTTTGGGAAGTTGTGTCTTCTGTTCCTGAATCTAGAATGTGCTGTCAAGGTTTTGTATCTTCTGCTTGATGGGAAAGGGGAGAAGAGGAAATTACTAAGCTGATTAAGTTCGCTGCGTTCCCAAGGCAGCATGAAGTGTAGATAGAGTCAATGGAGTAAATGGGAGAGAGACTGATCTGTGTGATGGACTGAGCTACATCCACACTCTCTGCAATGTCTTGTGGTCTTGGGCAGAGCTGGTGCCAAACAAATCTATTGTGCATTCCTTTCTATGGTGCATCAGCATAAGTTGGTAGGAGTCATTGGGGATGTGCTGAACTTCCTTAGTCTTCTGAGGAAATAGTTGGTGTGCTTTCTTGGCCATAGCTTCAACATGGTGGGTCCAGAACAAATTATTGGTGATAGTTAAGCCTAGGACCATGGAGTTATAGAGCCATACCGCTTGGAAATAGGCCCTTCAGCCCAACTAGTCCATGCCACCAAAGATGCCCCATCTGCACTTGTCCCACCTGCCCATGTTTGGACCACATCCCTCTAAACCTTTGCTATTCATGGACTTTTGCAAATATTGTACGATTTGTACGGTGCCCATTGGCATCCTTGATGGCATCCTTGGTGGATTATCGATGGTCATGGGCAGGGTGTAGAGGGCAAAGGTCAGGGTGTCTGTGTTCAAGCGGGCTGCCCTCTCCTGCAAGATGATATAGTTTCAAGATTCAGGGTGGCCACTTAAAACTGAGATGTGTTGGAACTTCTTGCAGAAGGTAGAGTATCTCTGGAATTATGAATCCAGAGGGTTGTACAAACTAAATGACTTAATGTATTTAAACATAGACATAGAAACATAGAAAATAGGTGCAGGAGTAGGCCATTCGGCCCTTCGAGCCTGCACCGCCATTCAATATGATTATGACCGATCATCCAACTCAGTATCCTGTACCTGCCTTCTCTCCGTACCCCCTGATCCCTTTAGCCACAAGGGCCACATCTAACTCCCTCTTAAATATAGCCAATGAACTGGCCTCAACTACCTTCTGTGGCAGAGAATTCCACAGATTCACCACTCCCTGTGTGAAAAATGTTCTCCTCATCTTGGTCCTAAAAGATTTCCCCCTAATCCTTAAACTGTGACCCCTTGTTCTGGACTTCCCCAACATCGGGAACAATCTTCCTGCATCGAGCCTGTCCAACCCCTTAAGAATTTTGTAAGTTTCTATAAGATCCCCCCCTCAATCTCCTTCAAAAAGAGGAAGTAGTTGCATTTCTGAGAGGTTAGGGAATTGAGGACGAAGGGAAGCTGGAGTTGAGGCTTGGAGAATTGAATGGTGGGGTAGGCATGAGGGACCGAGTCGCCTGCTCCCATTTTTGTTGTTGTTCCAATAAGAGAAATGTGAAGCTGAGGTGGAGCGTGGGTTGTGATCTTCCTGAACGGTGGGGAAAGCTCCAGGTTGTTCCATAGCTCCTTCTTCTTTGCCGGGGATCTGCCAGAAAACATGGGAAAAGTGGAGGGATTGGAGAGGAAAATGAACATTGCAGCTGCTGCTAACACCTCCTGCTGCAGCACATCAGGATGGGGTGGAGCAGATGGTGCTCACACTGGGACATCACAGGGGCCCAGCAGGTAGAGCAGCTGCCTCCAAGCTCCAGAGACCCGGGTTTGATCCTGACCTCGGCTACTGCCTGCGGGTGTTTGCGAGTTCACCCTGTGACAGTGTGGGTTTCCTCCAGGAGCTCCAGTTTCCTTCCGCGTCACAAAGACGTGAGGGGCTGTAGGTTAATCAGTCTCTGTAATTTGCCCCTGGTGTGTGGGGAGTAGAGCGGAAGTGGGATAACATAGAACTAATGTGAAGTGGTGACCGATGGCCGACGTGGACTCGGTGGGCCGAAGGGCCGGTTTCCATGCTGTATCTCAATACCAAACTTGCATTGCCCGTCAGCTGTGTGGAGAAGGGCGTTGTGGCTGTGTTGCTGGATCGACCAGGTTTGTGGAAGCCTGTGGAATTCTCTGCCTCAGAGGGCTCTTAAAAATAGCGGAGTCAGGGGATATGGGGAGAAGGCAGGAACAGGGTACTGATTGGGGATGATCAGCCATGATCACATTGAATGGCAGTGCTGGCTCGAATGGCCTCCTCCTGCACCTATTGCCTATTGTTTAGTTTGGTGAACTGAGGCTGGAAGTATCTCTCAACATACCAGCCAGAGGAGCAAAAGGGAAAGTCCATTCACCCGCCATCTGTGACGGAGGATCGCTACTTACAGCTTCTGCTTCCCTGGGGTGAAGTACCTCTGGCTGGTGAGGCCAGTCTGCAGACTCCCTATGACCATGGATTCCCGCTGATCGCTGGCCACACAATCAGGGCTGTAATCTCATTCAATTCATCCCCCACACGATAACCTTCACCAATGTCGCGGAAAACGGCGCCGACCCAAAACGTCACCTGCCGATTTTCCCCGGTGGAGGGTTTTGCCTGACCTGCTGAGTTCCCGCTGAGATCTATTGGGAAGATTCCAGCATCAGCACTCTCTTGTGTCTACAGTTTGTAAGCTGCGGAACTAATGGTAGATAACCACTGTGATTCTCTTGCTCATGTTTTGTTCCCTACACCACTTTAGATAACCTGCAATTTGCGTCTTATCACACAAGCATGGTCGCTGTGTGTGTACGCCACGTGTGGAATGAGCCTGCAAGAGTAGCGGAATAAGTAGTAGCAAAAGGGAGCTGGATAAACAGTGAAAAGATAGGTACAAAAACCAAGAGCAAAAGGGAGAGAAGGAGTATCTCTCTCAAATAAGCATTATGGCCCTTGTCCCGTTATATGCTGTAGCGATCATAGAAACATAGAAACAATGAAATTAGGTGCAGGAGTAGGCCATTCGGCCCTTCGAGCCTGCACCGCCATTCAATATGATCATGGCTGATCATCCAACTCAGTATCCCGTACCTGCCTTCTCTCCATACCCCCTGATCCCCTTAGCCACAAGGGCCACATCTAACTCCCTCTTAAATATAGCCAATGAACTGGCCTCAACTACCCTCTGTGGAAGAGAGTTCCAGAGATTCACCACTCTCTGTGTGAAAAAAAATTCTTCTCATCTCGGTTTTAAAGGATTTCCCCCTTATCCTTAAGCTGTGACCCCTTGTCCTGGACTTCCCTAACATCGGGAACAATCTTCCTGCATCTAGCCTGTCCAACCCCTTAAGAATTTTGTAAGTTTCTATAAGATCCCCTCTCAATCTCCTAAATTCTAGAGAGTATAAACCAAGTCTATCCAGTCTTTCTTCATAAGACAGTCCTGACATCCCAGGAATCAGTCTGGTGAACCGTCTCTGCACTCCCTCTATGGCAATAATGTCCTTCCTCAGATTTGGAGACCAAAACTGTACGCAATGCTCCAGGTGTGGTCTCACCAAGACCCTGTACAACTGCAGTAGAACCTCCCTGCTCCTATACTCAAATCCTTTTGCAATGAAAGCTAACATACCATTCGCCTTCTTCACTGCCTGCTGCACCTGCATGCCTACCTTCAATGACTGGTGTACCGTGACACCCAGGTCTCGCTGCATCTCCCCCTTTCCCAATCGGCCACCATTTAGATAATAGTCTGCTTTCCCGTTTTTGCCACCAAAATGGATAACCTCACATTTATCCACATCATAGAATCATGGTTAAGGATAATCGGTTTAATAAGGGTTTTTGAGTTTGAGGCAGATAGTTTGCATGGGTTCAATTACCTGGATCTTTTCCAAATACAAATTCCCAGGCAATGTATCTCTTAATGCATGCATGCACCATTTCAGGGGACTGAATGACAAAGTCCTCATTACTGGTGCTTTTGCTCACTCGTTATACGATTTGCCCTGAAGTGATCGTACTCAACTTCAGGAAGTGGCTGAATAATTGTCTCATTAAACTATCAGATAGATCTACAGTACTCGGCAGTAAATAGATAAAAGTAGCAATAATGCTGTGTCCAGACCAACGAAACACTTGCATTAACAACTGCTACGGCATATCCCAAAGGCAGAGCTCCCGTATCACTGCACTGCGGTGAACCCTCATGTTGTACTGCACACCCCACCCCACCCAGTACAGCACTCATTCACTGCACCACACACAACACTACACCACACATCCACTGCCACCACTCCCTCGCTGCACCACTGTACCACACCCTCCCCAACACAACATGGCAGCACACATCAGAGCTGCCAACTCTCACGCATTGAGCGTGAGACTCACGCATTTCCCCCAATTCTCACGCTCTCATGCTGATCACAGAATTTCTCACGCTCTGTCGTGAGAAATTCTGTGATCAACGAGAATTTCAAAACTAATATCAACTGAGGTGTTGGAGAGCCGGGGCGACGGGAGGGAGGGGTGGTAGCAGAAGCAGCGGCGAGGGCAGATGCGGACGGGGAGCCGGGGCTGGCGAGTGTTTGCCGGGCTGGCGAGTCGCTCGCTACAGTTCCTGCCCATGGAGCAGCGTCAGTAGAAGAGTCCTGGGCCGTCGGACGCGTTGCGCCGCTGCCATGAGAGTCTCTTGTGCCGAATTCGCCCAGGTGACCAGCATGGACCAGGCTGTGACTCGGTGCATCCTGGAGGACAACAAGTGGCTGCTGGAAGTAGGTACCAAGCACTGGGTAGAAGCGGTGGAAGATAGTGTCCTTTAAATGGGGGTGGTTGGCGAAAGCATCCTGCTTGCCTGCTAGATTTTCATTTACTGTAACTGCAGGAAAAAATTTCCTGATGTTGGGGGAGTTGAGAACCAGGGGTCACAGTTTAAGAATAAGGGGTAAGCCATTTAGGAATGAGATGAGGACAAACTTTCTTCACCCAGAGATTTGTGAATCTGTGGAATTCTCTGCCACAGAAGGCAGTGGAGGCCAATTCACTGGATGTTTTCAAGCGAGAGTTACGTTTAGCTCTTGGGGCTAACGTAATCAAGGGATATGAAGAAAAAACAGGAAATAGGTACAGATTTTAGACGAACAGCCATGATCATATTGAATGGAAGTGCTGGCTCGAAGGGCCGAATGGCCTATTCTTGCACCTATTTTCTATGTTTCTATGCTTGAGTATATGGCAATAAAACTCGACCACTTGATTTTGAAGCATTCATGCATGGTGGAGGTATAATGTAGTCATAGAGTGATACAGTGTGAAAACAGGCCCTTCGGCGCAACTTGCCCACAACCACCAACATGTCCCAGCTACACTACAAGTCCATATCGCTACAAACCTGTCCTATCCATGTATCAGTCTAACTTTCTTAAATGTTGGGATAAACCCTGCCTCAACTACCTCCTCTGGCAGATTGGTCCATACACCCTTTGTGTGGAAAATTTACCCTTTAAACAGTAACCTTAAAAATACTTCAAACAAAAAACATTGAAATCATACTTCTACAATGCACTAAAACATGATTTTAGTTCATCAAATTTCAAAATGTCCCCACTTCCTCGCCGGATACTCCCGAAGCCAGTGATCAGTGATCGCTCAGCCTCCCCACTTTCAATAATGCTTTGTGGCCCCTGGTTCAGACAGAGAGCACTGCCAGATGTGAGTGGGGAACTGAGGCCAGTTCTCTGTGATGCCTGGATCCTAATGCTCAGCGCTTCGTGTTTCGGAGTTGGCTAATGTTATTGATTTGTAACTAGCCTGATTTGTAATTAGTTGACAAAACCCTAATTTATTATCTGGAATATCCAGGGGGATGGGATAAGTGTAATATTAAAATGACATGCAAGGTGTCAGGCTGTCTGTCACAACATACAGCCCCGATAACCCATTATTTCCTTCAGTTAAATATTGGGATGGTAACACTTGTCATTTGCCACTCAACTATTATGTTTGTTTACCCCACTGACTATTTGTAACCCCCCCCCCCAAATACCTTTGACAGGTTGAACAGAAATGTCCCCAATCTCGTTGTTTTATTAATTGAACACATAGACGAACATCCTCAAGGAGTGTAATCAGATGGAAACTGATTCAGATGTGATTTATAAGAGCTTGTTCAAAGAAGGGGATATTTTAAAGGAGTGACAGAGATACTTGCAGGGGAATGTGTGCGGAGGTTATTATTTGTCTTTAATTTTAGCTTGAACCAGGACATCTGAAGATTTAAAGTTTAATTTAGTAATTGTGCTGATACTGACTCCAACCAACCAAGTAATGAATATCATCCATTCCGGAGGTTTTATTTTTCTGATGCCATTTAAACTTCACTTGGATTTCAATCAGTTCAATGTAAAAGTAATTGGGAATGGGGAGCAATGGAACAAAGAATTGCCCTCGGTACATATTAACTGTAATATAATAATGTATGCATGTTGGTAGGTGCAATCAAAACAAAGATCTTTTTATCATTGTTGTGTTATGAATATCACAGAAAATATTATGTACTCTCAAGATCACATTAAATAGAATATTATTGCTTAAATGTATAGTTATTGGACTTTGCATTTCGGGAAAGTCCCAGCTAAGAGAAAGAGAAAAATACTGAAAATATTGGGTGTGAAAATGACTTCAGGACAATTTATTAGGAAAATGAAGGAAATGGTAACAGAATACATACAGATGAGTGAGTATAATTTTATGGATGAGAAATTGTGTTCAACCAATTGATGACTTCTTTGACAAAGTAACTAGCATGTTAGATAACAAGGAAGCCAATGGATGTAGCAAATGTGTTATACAACATTTTGTCTGTGAAGTGCCCTATAAAGGATTACCACATTAGATAAGCACCTGTCGACTTGAACATAATAGGTTAAGTCCAGGGGGTCAGATATGGGGCTTTATGTGTGGGCCAGATATATTGTCAGTGCAGAGGGGCTAGGAGCAAGGCCAAATGTGCATCCAGAGTCAAGGTCTGGAGTCGTAGGTGTGCAGTCAAAGCTGGGACAATGGGAGTGTTCAGCACTGGGAACCTAAGCAGGTAAGCAGCTATGATCAGGGTAGAATAGGGGGCCAGGTCTAAGGCTGGACTCGGGGTCAGGAATGAGAGAAGGTATGCAACTGGCATCAGGGTCAGGAATAGTACCAGGTGTGCAGTGAGACCCAGGTTGGTCAACATGGGCCAAGTGTTTGATTATAATCTGATTTACATACATGAATATACTAAGATCATTCACGTGCTGCACCTGTTGATCAGAGCCTGGCTCTACCGTGGAATGTAATTAGGAATGTTATTTAGCCTAACCTTATTCATAGCTAATCCAATTTAAAGCATAAATATTGCATTCAAGTGTAAGTTAAAAGAAACGTGACAGTATGCAACATATTGCACAATTTCAAGCTGAAAAATGCAAAAGCTCCGTACCAATGGGAGGGGAGACACCTTGCAATTTTTCTCACAATTTCTCACTCCCAACTCTCACCTAATGTTGGCAGCCCTGACACATTCACTGCCCCCCACCCCCCACACGCACACTCAACACTACAGCACACATTCACTGCACTATTCCCTCACTGCACTACTACAGCACACATTCACTGCACCCCTCCCCCACACGACACGACAGCACACATTCACTGCACCCCCTCACACACAACACGACAGCACACATTCACTGTACAGTTTCCTCACTGCACCACTACACCACACTCTCCCCCACAACACTACTCCACACATTCACTGCACCATTCCCTCCGTACTGCACTGTTGCACTTGCTCACTACAGCACTCCCTCCCACCACGCTAGAGCATTCCTTCGTTATTGTACTGCAGTAATCCCTTCATGTTGTACTGCACCACTCCCTCCCCACACCACTACTGCGCTCCCTCCGCACTGCACTGTAGCACCCCCTCACTGCAGCACTGCCTCGCTACAGCACTCCCTCCACCCACAACACTAAAGCAATTGCAGTGCATAACACTACGGACTGCACTGTAGCATTCCCTCACTGAAGAGCTTTCTCAGTACAACACTCCCTCAACACAACATTCCCACACTACAGAACTCCCTCAACACAACACTCCCACACTACAGAACTCCCTCAGCAGAACGCTATCTCCCCGTTTCCAGTCGAGACTCTACTATAGACTGATTGTGGAGGGTGGGGCCGGGGTGAAGCAAAAAGCTGGAAAAGGGGAGAGGCAGGACAAAGTGGGGGAGGTGTGGGTTATTATCGGAGGGGGGGGTAGGGGGGTGGGGTCCGGAGTATTATAGGAAAATGGTTGGAACAAAGGCAAGAGATGAGAACAGAAGGTGTGAGACGGGTTTGAAGTGTTGTGTGGATTGTGAAGCCAGTGGAAGCGGGGGGGGGGGGGGGGGGGGGAAGTAGCGAGGGGGGGGGAGGGGGGGGGGGGGGGAGGGGGAGGGCGGGGGAGGCTGGAAGGGGCTAGGTGGAGGGGGGGGGGAGATATAGGTGGGGAGTCCAGGTGTGACACAGAGGAGGGAAGGGGGGGATGGGGAAGAGGAGGGGTGTTGGGGAAAAAAGGGGGATTCGGACGGGTAGTTAGAGGTTACCCTGACCTGCCCTTCGCCTGATGCCAAGACCTTTCTTGCTGCTTTCTCCCATTAGTTTAATTAGTGCCATACAGCATGGAAAGAGGCCCTCTGGCCCAACTACCTCATGCCGACCAACATGCCAAATTTACACTAGCCCCACTTCCGTGCGTTTGGCCTATATCCCTCTAAATCTGTCCTATCCATGGAAATGCTTTTTAGTCATTGGGATAGTCCCTGCCTCAAGTATCTCCTCTGGCAGCTTGTTCCATACACCCAACACCCTTTTCTGTGAAAAAGTTACCCCTCAGATTCCTATAAAATCTTTCTCCTATTAAACTTATGCCCTCTGGCTCTCGATTCCCCTACTCTGGGCAAGAGACTGTGCGTCTACCCGATCTATTACTCTCGGTCCAAGGCCGCCCGCTCCTGTTGCAAGCTGCGTGAACAAGATGAACCATGCACTTTTCCATTGGTCACTCGCAGATCATCAAGCAATAAACTTGCAATAAATATTCCAAGGAATGGGGTTATGTTCAGTGCAGGTGCCATTGTACATCAGTCACCATTCACATCATCAGCGGGGGTAGGAGTCAGCATCCTCATTAACGACCCCATGAACTTCATGCATTATTTACACCCCAAAGTGATTTCTAAAGCTACAATCGCCTCTTCAAAAGTGTTCAGGTGCCAATTGTTCTATAACCGCTTGAGCTTCTGCCTTTTTTTTACATGTGAACTGTCATCTCCAGCCACTGTCGACTAATCACTCCCACGTTTCCCCTAGAGTGGCTGATGAGGACGACAGTACAGAAATAACACTTCACCTGCACTTTTGTCTCATTGTCCTTGAAATCAGTTCATGATGTACAATGCGAACCAGCCCTCCCATTCACCATTTTGGCTTTGTGCTTCCTTTCTGCAGTGTTCGACATCTCTGCAAGCTGCACCTTCCCACGATGTGCAAAAGCACAGCCCGCTTGCTAGTGAGAAAGGCTGCCTAAATATACAGAGGGATATAGATCTGTTACAGATACGGGCAGAGACATGGCAGATGGAGTTCAGTCCAAGCATGTGTGAGGCCTTGCATTTTGGGACATTGAATGTAATGCCCCTGTCCCACTTAGGAAACCTGAACGGAAGCCTCTGGAGACTTTGCGCCCCACCCAAGGTTTCCGTGCGGTTCCCGGAGGTTTTTGTCAGTCTCCCTACCTGCTTCCACTACCTGCAACCTCCGGCAACCACCTGCAACCTCTGGGAACCGCACGGAAACCTTGGGTGGGGCGCAAAGTCTCCAGAGGTTTCCGTTCAGGTTTCCTAAGTGGGACAGGGGCATTAGGGCCCGCATGGATTTAGAGGGCCGAGGGGTCTGGTTCCATGCTGTATGACTCTGATTAATTGCAAATAATTCTAATAGGAAAAATACTGTCAACTGACACTTCACCTTCACCTTCATACTAACCCTGTGTTGGTTTTGAACTAGAATCAGTTGATGTCTGTACAGGAAGATAATTAGTTATGTTGCAAGAGGTTCCTAAGATGCAGACAGATAGGAAGACTGCAATTTGTCAACAAGAGCAAGATGGAGCCTGACCTGCTCTTGGATCAGATGATGGGTAGACATCAGTTTTGCAGTGGAATATCCTTCCCCATAACCTGAACAAGGGTTGGCACCGGATAAGAGCACCCAGAGACCTCCACCAGAGAGCCTGGCATGCAACAGAATGGAAGTCTGTGAAGGACTGCTTGCAATGCCATAGGGCAGGCTGATTGTGCAAGACAGTCAACTAATTAGTCACGGCAGCCCTGCATAGGTGCATGGGGTGCTGTTGCTCTTGTTGACCTTGCCGTTAGGAAGGTCACATTAAAAGGAAAGGAGCTGACTTCATTAAACGGGTGCAAATTAAGAATTAGTTCATGCACGTCACCAAGAAAATGAAAATATATGTGTGCACTTTAGACCGGCGCAGTGGTAGAGTTGCTGCCTTGCAGCGTCAAAGACCCGGGTTCGATCCTGACCATGCGTGCTGTCTGTGTGGAGTTTGGACGTTCTCCCCGTGACCGCATGGGTTTCTTCTGGGTGCTCCGGTTTCCTCTCACGCTCCTAAGACGTGCAGGTTTGTAGGTTAATTGTAAATTGTCCCAAGTGTGTAGGATAATGCCAGTGTAGGGGGAGATCAGTGGTTGGGCAGGCTCAGTTGACTGAAGGGCCTGTTTTTGTGCTGTATCTCTAAAGGTTTGATCTTGAGCTTCGTCAAGATTGGGTGCAAACTTTCTGTGTGCGTCCATAGCAATTTATGGAACCTGGGATGTTTAAGCACAGATGTGTAAATTAGCCTGTTGGTTCTCCGCTTCCAGACTCACATTTGGAGTTCAATAACCACATAGTCATTGAGGGATCAAAGCTTTATTGATTCTGACCCCAGTGAAGACCTGACCACTTAATATTGGCTAACACATGAAGATAACTCTTTGCTTGTTGCATGATTTTGTACATCTCCATAAGATCCCTCAAGTCCTGGCAACATCCTGGTAAATCTTCTCAGAAACCTTTCAAGCTTGACATCTTTCCTATAATATGGTGACTAAAACAATGGTCACTTTGTGTCCTTTTTCCAAGTTTCTCGTGACCTTGGGCTGAACTACAAGTAGCAGGAAGCTGAACAGATGTGCGAGTGTGGAAAGGATAAGATACTTGTCTGGAGGGAGAACTAACTCCATTTGGTCAGAATGGAGTGAATGGTTCTGGGAGATAGATGTAATATGACTAATTTGGCAAAGACATGACAAGTTTGCCATCCAGCTGAGGCTCGTCCATCACCTTGACATGGTTCCATCAGCCTCTGAAGCTTCTGTGCCTGCGACAAATGTGATCGCAGGACTCGATTTACACCCAAAGTCACAGACTCTTTAGTCAGTTGGTGAATCTGTGGAATTCTTTTCCGCAGAAGGCTGTTGAGGCACAGTCAGTGGATATATTTAAGGCAGAGATAGATTCTTGATTAGTAGGGGTTATTGGGAGAAGGCAGGAGAATGGGGTGAAGAAGGAGAGACAGATCAGCCATGATTGAATGGCGGAGTAGACTTGATGGGCAGAATGGCCTAATTCTGCTACTATCACACGACCTTATGACCCCTCCCCAATGCCCCACCTCCCCACCTTGACCAAGGCAGCCCTGATAAACAGGCCGTCAATAGGAAAAGCCAGCGTGTGGAGGCCTCTGAGGAGCAGCCGAGACTGAGAAAGAACAGCTCAGCGAAATGGGAGGGATCTGGAGAGCAAAGCAGAGCAGCAAGAACCAGGGTCTTCCAGAATCAAGACCAATTATGAGATTGAGAGTGAGCGTTACTCATGAAAGGAAGATGAGACCATTCCTGACAGCAGGGGCAGAAAACCTGGGGGGGCCAGAGGGGACACGTCCCCCCCCCATGTTTTGAGAGGTGGGGGACATCCCACCCAAGCCTTTGTGATCCCGATTTTAAAATCTCCGCTTTCCGCGAGGCAGTGGGGGTGGGACTGATGATCGAGGGCGCGAAGATTGGAGGTGGGGGGGGGGGATGGGACTGAGGATAGAGCGCGGCGATTGGAGGAGGGAGACGTGGCACAGACCTGCTCCTCATCCACAGGCGGGATCAATCCCGACCGGCTCCCCGGCGCTGTCCCGAGTGCCCCCCCCCCCCCCCTCACGGGTGGTCAGAGAGGTCGGCAGTCAGACGTGAGCTGTACCTCCAGGCCCACAGCCAGCGCAGAGAAGCAGCGCTAAACCCAGCTAAACTCTACCTGTCCCGCCAGGTGAAATATGTCCAGCACGGAGAAGCAGCGTTGGTGTCCAGACAGGGCTGTAGTTAACCCGGTGAGACAGGCAGAGTTGAGCTGCATTAAGCGCTGGATTTAGCCTCTGAAGCCTCGCACGTGTGTGTGTGAGTGTGCGCATGCTTGCGCAACCGCTAAAAAATTGTGTCCCCCGTCCCCTCCATGTTTTGATAGTGAGTTCCGCTCTTGCCTGATGGCATGGCTACTTTTCCAGAGATTACCGGGATCCAATCACGATTGTTTGTGCTGCCAAAGTCATAATCACATTGCTCGTAAAATCCCATGAGATGCTCTAAATTTCCCTTAAAATTCCTATTCCTAAAATTTGGCTTCATTTCCACTTGAGTCGTTAACTCCAGTAGTGTATTAAATTGCCATCTGTGTAAAACAAATAGCTTCTACTCCTTTGTCCTAAATGTCTTGTGTGTAGCCTTGATATATTGTGGCAGATCCTTCAATTGCCAGTCTCCAGAAAGGTCCACTCTTGATTTGATACGTTGTGAAGTGCCTGGTTTTTCCCAGAGTGTATTTCCTGGATGGCAACTTTTTGAGAACCTGTGCTGCACCCTCTCTGCTTCCCCGGTGTCCTTCCTGCACTGTGTTACTCTCTAGCCAATGTAGGAGGCCATTCAGCCCTTCAGGCCTGCCCTGTGATTCAGTCAAATTGTGGATGATCTGCATCAACTCCATTTACCTGCATTCTGAATAACAAGAACCTGTCAGAGAAAGACACAAAATGCTGAAGTAACTCAGCGGGTCAGGCAGCATCTCTGGAGAACATGGATCTATGCATATCTCCGTATCTTCAGAGATGCTGCATTTTGTGTCTTTCTTTGGTATAAACCAACATCTGCAGTTCCTTGTTATTACATTAAGACTCTGTCAAACTCTGTCTTTAAATTTTCAATGGCACCCCCACCCTCAACAGCTCAAAGATTCAAGTGTTAATGCCCCTTGGGTAAAAGTGGGCGTTGTGACCAGTTTGGTTTCAATGCTCACCCTCTACAGAGTCATAGCATCATACAGCACAGGAACACACCACCAACTCCATACCCATTTACACTAATCCTGCACCCATCCCACTTCACTTTCCCCACATCCCCTCAGCTCCTCCCAGAGTCCACCGAGCGATTTTCAGTAGCCAAATGCAAGCTGCTGCGGTCAAAAGCTGGTGTGGAATGCAATGGGCCTACTGGCCTCCTTTGTTTAGAGATACAGCGCTGAAATCTGCGCCGGCCAGCGATCCCTGCACATTAACAATATCCTACTCCCACTAGGGACAATTTCTACATTTACCAAGCCAATTAACCTACAAACCTGTACGTCTTTGTAGTGTGGGAGGAAACCGAAGATCTCGGTGAAAACCCACGCAGGTCACGGGGAAAACGTACAAACTCTGTACAGACAAGCACCCATAGTCGGGATCGAACCCGGGTCTCCGGCACTGCATTCGCTGTAAGGCAGCAACTCTACCGCTGCGCCACCGTGACTGCCCTGGGCTGTGATTTTGAGCTGGTGCAGGAGAATTGGCATCAGCCTGAGATGCCATGGGCTGAGCTGCAACCACGGCCCAACAGAAGATGGATGGGTTCGGAGCAGGAGCCTCATTTGGTCATTCCACTGCTGGAGAACAAGCTATCTTCGTGGTCCCGGGAGATGCGAGCTGGATAAACATTGCTGGAGGTTAAACTCAGCAGGAACGGCCCATGGCAACAGCTGCCGATGGCACAGAAGCAAAGCAAACACAGGACAGTCTAAAACAATGTTTACTCTCTGCACTAAGCACGGGACAGGCAGAGCCACCTACCCGACCACACGCACGCACAAAGACAAAAACACCGCAAGTTATATTTTGCGCTATTTAGCATTTTTAAAGCACCGCAGAGGCGGCCACAAAGGAGTAAATGCAATGATGTTTGGCCAGGAGTAATGAGATGTAACATGAAGTATACCATTAAATCAGTTGCCGGAGCAAACATGCAAATTCCGTTCTGACAAAAGAGTCGATGGCTCCTTGTAATGTGTGATGAGCTGTAGACAGGGAATAAAGAAACAGTTCCACTGCCGGGCACATGGTCAATAGTTTGTGGTTCCTCCTCGCCTGTCATGCCATCTAACCTATTGGAACCCTACAGCGTATTGCCCTCCAGAAAAGAGAGCCACAGGGTTTACCTCACGACATAGCATCTCACCTGCTGATTGTGAATCCTGCCTCGGCAATTACAGTAACGGCAGTAACACACAGCTGCTGGGTCTGAGTTTGTGTTCCGGTCTGTAAATTGTGGTACAAAATAAAGTTCGAGATGCTATTTTTAAATGACAAATTCAGCCATGGGAACTGCAGAGAGAAGTTGGTTCTGCTGTCTTCCTTACAACACCAGTCAACTATATAACCATATAACCATATAACAATTACAGCATGGAAACAGGCCATCTCGGCCCTACAAGTCCATGCCGAACAAATTTTTTTTTCCCCTTAGTCCCACCTGCCTGCACTCGTACCATAACCCTCCATTCCCTTCTCATCCATATGCCTATCCAATTTATTTTTAAATGATACCAATGAACCTGCCTCCACCACTTCCACTGGGAGCTCATTCCACACCGCCACCACTCTCTGCGTAAAGAAGTTCCCCCTCATATTACCCCTAAACTTCTGTCCCTTAATTCTGAAGTCATGTCCTCTTGTTTGAATCTTCCCTATTCTCAAAGGGAAAAGCTTGTCCACATCAACTCTGTCTATCCCTCTCATCATTTTAAAGACTCTCTATCAGGTCCCCCCTAACCTTCTGCGCGCTCCAGAGAATAAAGACCTAACTTATTCAACCTATCTCTGTAACTTAGTTGTTGAAACCCAGGCAACATTCTAGTAAATCTCCTCTGTACTCTCTCTATTTTGTTGACATCCTTCCTATAATTTGGCGACCAAAATTGTACCCCATACTCCAGATTTGGTCTCACCAATGCCTTGTACAATTTTAACATTACATCCCAGCTTCTATACTCAATGCTCTGATTTATAAAGGCTAGCATACCAAAAGCTTTCTTTACCACCCTATCTATATGAGATTCCACCTTCAAGGAACTATGCACGGTTATACCCAGATCCCTCTGTTCAACTGTATTCTTCAATTCCCTACCATTTACCATGTACGTCCTATTTTGATTTGTCCTGCCAAGGTGTAGCACCTCACATTTATCAGCATTAAACTCCATCTGCCATCTTTCAGCCCATTTTTCCAAATGGCCTAAATCACTCTGTAGACTTTGGAAATCCTCTTCATTATCCACAACACCCCCTATCTTGGTATCATCTGCATACTTACTAATCCAATTTACCACACCTTCATCCAGATCATTGATGTACATGACAAACAACAAAGGACCCAACACAGATCCCTGAGGCACCCCACTAGTCACCTGCCTCCAACCCGATAAACAGCCATCCACCATTACCCTCTGGCTTCTCCCATTCAGCCACTGTTGAATCCATCTTGCTATTCCTGCATTTATACCCAACAGTTGAACCTTCTTAACCAACCTTCCATGAGGAACCTTGTCAAAGGCCTTACTAAAGTCCATATAGACAACATCCACTGCTTTACCCTCGTCAATTTCCCTAGTAACCTCTTCAAAAAATTCAAGAAGATTAGTCAAACGTGACCTTCCAGGCACAAATCCATGTTGACTGTTCCTAATCAGACCCTGTTTATCTAGATGCTTATATATATTGTCTCTAAGTATCTTTTCCATTAATTTGCCCACCACTGAAGTCAAACTAACAGGTCTATAATTGCTAGGTTTACTCTTAGAACCCTTTTTAAACAATGGAACAACATGCGCAGTACGCCAATCCTCGGGGACTATTCCCGTTTCTAATGACATTTGAAATATTTCTGTCATAGCCCCGGCTATTTCTACACTAACTTCCCTCAATGTCCTAGGGAATATCCTGTCAGGACCTGGAGACTTATCCACTTTTATATTTTTCAAAAGTGTCAGTACTTCTTTTACTTTGAACCTCATAGTATCCATAGCTACTCTACTAGTTTCCCTTACCTCACATAATTCAATATCCTTCTCTTTGGTGAATACCGAAGAAAAAAAATTGTTCAATATCTCCCCCATCTCTTTTGGCTCTGCAGATAGCTGTCCACTCTGTCTCTCCAATGGACCAATTTTATCCCTCGTTATCCTTTTGCTATTAATATAGCTGTAGAAACCCTTTGGATTGACTTTCACCTTACTTGCCAAAGCAACCTCATATCTTCTTTTAGCTTTTCTAATTTCTTTCTTAAGATTCTTTTTACATTCCTTATACTCCTCAAGCACCTCATTTACTTCATGCTGCCTATAATTATTGTAGATCTCCCTCTTTTTCCGAACAAGATGTCCAATTTCCCTTGAAAACCAGGGCTCTTTCCAATTTTTACTGTTTCCTTTCAACCGAACAGAAACATAAAGATTCTGTACTCTTAAAATTTCCCCTTTAAATGTCCTCCATTTCTCTTCTACATCTTTCCCATAAAACAAAATGTCCCAGTTCACTCCTTTTAAATCATCTCGCATCTCAACTCAGGATGGTTTGGCCAGAGGTAGGAGGAGCAAAGACAATTTTTACATGTATTATGGCAGACTTTGCTGGCTTTACCTTGTACTAAACGCCATTCCCTTATCATGTATTTGTACACTGTGAATGGCTAGATTGTAATCATGTATTGTCTCTCCGCTGACTGGATAGCACGCAGCAAATGCTTTTCACTGTACCTCGGTACACGTGACAATAAGCAAAACTGAAACTGAAAGCGAACTGACACAGCTGAAAGACCAGCTGCTTCACACATCCAGTAAACCAGGTTCGATCCTGACCTGAGGTGCTGGCTGTCTGAGTTGGACTATTGGACTTTGCACGTTCTTCCTGTAACACTGCAGGTTTGCTCCTTTTTAAAAAATACAACACACTTTTATTTTAAAACAAAACAAAAATACAGAAAAGTAACACGATCAAAAACGGCCTCTGTTGGCAGTTTACAAACAAACAGGTATCAAATTAAAATAACGTCAACATTATGAATAATACACTCGACCTCCCACGGCTACCAGCGTTCACGGAAGGTCTCCAGAGTCCCCGTGGACACCGCATGTTCCCTCTGCGGGGACACGCGAGCATGGCCGGAAGAGGGACAGGCAGCCGACTCTGGTGTGCCCTTCGACTACCCACTGCAGGTTTGCTCCGGGTGCACCAGTTCCCTCCCACATCACAAAGACAAGCTAATTTGATTGATTGAAAGATAGAGCTAGGAAACATGCCCTTCAGCCCACCATGTCCACGGAAATCATTAATCATCCATTCGCACCGGTTCTATGTTATCCCACTTATTCATCTGCTCCCTGTACACTGGTGGCAATTTTACAAAGGTCAATAAACCTACAAACCCCCATGTTTTGGGAGACATTGGAGGAAACCGGAAAACCAACTTGGAGAAAACCCACGGGGGGAGAACGTGCAAACTCCACACAGGCAGCACCCGAGACCAGGATCGAACCTAAGTCTCCGGCGCTGAAATGCTGCAGGTTTATCAACTGCATCGCTGGTAGGTTAAAGTTCGTCATTGTAAATCGTCCTCAGTGTGAATGACAAGGAGTAGAATCTGGCACGAGTTGATGGGAATGTAAGGCGAATAAAATGGGACTGGTGTAGAATTAATGTAAATGAGAGCCGTTGTTGACATGGATTTGGTGGGGTGCAAGGCCTGTTGCTGTGCTGACTCTGGATGCATGTCAAGTGGACTAGTGTGTAGGGAAAGGAAAGGTAAGGTTTACCAGTCATTACCCAGTGCACTTGGATCAAAAGTAAAATGTCTTGCATTCTGCCATAGTCCAAGCCAAGGCTGCCATCAGACTCTAATGTTAGTGTTTTAAAATGGTTGTAAAAAATCCTGCCCTGCTCAGTTGCTGGCAAATATTGCCACACTCCAGCACCATCTCCCTAGCCGTACACTCATCCCTGGAACACCTGGATAAGAGAGACATCTGCATCAGAGTCCTATTCAAAGACTACCAATCTGCTTTTACTGCCATTATCCCATCCAAGCTCATCACCAATCTCGTGGAACTTGGAGTCAGTACTCATCTCTGCAACTGGATCATCAATTTCCAGTCCCCAATCAGTGAGGACAGCAGACAAATCATCCTGTATGATAATCCTTAACACTGGTGTACCGCAAGGATGTGATCCCAGCCCCCTTCTCTACTCCTTCAATACCCTTTACTGTGCAGCCAATACAAATTCAATTTAATTTGCAACTTTGCGGACGACACCACTGTAGTGGGCCGGGTTTCAAATAATGACGAGACGGAGTACAGGAAGTAGATTGTCCTGGACTAGCCATTTTATCGGCATGCATCACAGCATGGTTTGGGAAATTCTCCATCCAAGACGGTTAGAAATTACAAAGAATTTTGGACGCAGCCCAGACCATCACACAAACCAGCCTCCCTTCCATTGACTCTACTTATACCTCACCCTGCCTCGGCAAGGCCAGCAGCATCATCAACGACAAGCAACACTATCAAATAGCTGAAACTGTGGGATTTTGAACCACTAGGATAGTTGAAGTGATACCACAGATATAATGAAGGGATTTCTGAGGTTACATTCGCCCAACTTACAGAACTGCCAATAGACAATAGACAATATGTGCAGGAGTAGGCCATTCGGCCCTTCGAGCCAGCATCGCCATTCAATGTGATCATGGCTGACCATCCCCAATCAGTACCCCGTTCCTGCCTTCTCCCCATATTCCCTCACTCCACTATTTTTAAGAGCACTATCTAGCTCTCTCTTGAAAGTATCCAGAGAATCTGCCTCCACCGCCCTCTGACGCAGAGAATTCCACAGACTCACCACTCTCTGTGAGAAAAAGTGTTTCCTCGTCTCCGTTCTAAATGACTTACTCCTTATTCTTAAACTGTGGCCCCTGGTTCTGGACTCCCCCAACATCGGGAACATGTTTCCTGCCTCAAGCGTGTCCAAACCCTTAACAATCTTATATGTTTCAATGAGATACCCTCTCATCCTTCTAAACTCCAGAGTGTACAAGCCCAGCTGCTCCATTCTCTCAGCATATGACAGTCCCGCCATCCCGGGAATTAACCTTGTAAACCTACGCTGCACTCCCTCAATAGCAAGAATGTCCTTTCTCAAATGTCTGCCATAATGATATTAAATTGAAAAGTCCAATGTGCCTACATACACAAGTTTTGTGTCTCCCCCACTTTTAGTTCTTTCAAATTATTCATATACGCTTAACATACAGTGGAGGTATGGTTCCACACCGAAAGATTTTGGTGTGATATCCATCTTATGGACAAAATAGACATATAGCTGTCTGTAAAATCAGAGCCTGTTTGTTACCGGGGGACAGCCTGTACATATCGGAGAAAGAGATAGAAGAACTGCTGACAAGATGGGATGAGGAGGGTAGTGAGGAGTCTTGGATCAGCATGCACTACCTGAGGGCAGCACAGTGGCGCAGCGATAGAGTTGCTGCCTTACGACACCAGGTTCGATCCTGAATGCGGGTGCTGTCTGTGTGGAGTTTGTACGTTATCCCTGTGACTGCTTGGGTTTTGCCCGGTGCTCCGGTTTCCTCCCCCATTCCAAAGACGTTGCAGGTCAGTTGGCTTTGGTAAAAATTGTGACGGTTTCCCCCGATGTGTAGGATAGCGCTAGTGTACGGGTGATCGCTGGTCCGTGTGGAGTCGGTGGGCCGTCGGGGCAAGTATCTCTAAACTAAACTAAGCTAAACAGAACATCTACTTCCTGCACTTGATGATCCCTGTGAAAGGTGGACTTGGAGTAGTGTTTCTTATGCCCCTGTCCCACTTAGGAAACCTGAACGGAAACCTCTGGAGACTTTGCGCCCCACCCAAGGTTGCCGTGCGGTTCCCGGAGGTTGCAGGTGGTTGCCTGAGGTTGCAGGTAGTGGAAGCAGGTAGGGAGACTGACAAAAACCTCCGGGAACCGCACGGAAACCTTGGGTGGGGCGCAAAGTCTCCAGAGGTTTCCGTTCAGGTTTCCGAAGTGGGACAGGGGCATTATGTTCCCTGGACGAGGGTCCACCCCAGGGCTGGTAAAGCAGGTTTACCCAGCAGTGGGCACCAATTGTAGAAAGGGAAATGTACAAGGAGGAAAGCAGGAAGCTGCAGAGAAAGTGAGTGGCCTGTGCTTATCACTGTGTCTTCTGGAGCTCTCCTCTATCAGAATTCTATCCAGTGAAATGCTTTAAATTGCTTATGGTCACATGACAATGGTAGGCTCAACGAGTTAATATTTAGAGCCTCCTGTTGCAGCCATTATGTTGCCCTTTCCTGCAGAAGAATGGGTCAATCGACGTGAAAAGCACTTAGCAATGAGCACTCCAGAAGCCTTTTAGCCACACAGAGGAGGTGACAGGATGTCTGAAAGCAGGAGCAGCAGAGGACAGGGTGGTTTAGAAACTGGTGGAGATTTGCAGAGAAGGTTAGCACACTATAATAGGGTTTCTGCAATCAGAGGTGCTTATCCCATCCACGTTAATAAATCGGACTTTCATGAGGTATAAAGCAGAGTTAGACAGAAAGATCCAATATTCAGTTAATAACCCAGCACAGGACTGAGGCAGACACAAAGCGCTGGGGAGACTCAACAGGTCAGGCAGCATCTTTGGAGAAAAAGGACGGGTGCGTTTTGGGATGGGACACTTCGTAAGACTTCAGTCTGAAGAAGGTTCCCAACCCGAAACGTCGCCTATCCTTTTTCTCCAGAGATGCTGCCTGATCTGCTGAGATACTTCAGCGTTTTTGTTCATTTTCGGTATAAACCACCCACTATAGTTCCTTTCAACGCAGTCTAAAACAGGGGTTCCTCTGTGACACACAAAAGACATTAAGTGTTGCCTTTGCAGGAGAAGCACAGCTGATGTTCACATGAGTCAAAATCTGCAGTTGCTGATAATCCCGAGCAGAATAGCTGGAGGCACTCGTCACCAGGTACTGTGTGTGGAGAGAGAAACAGTGACGGCATTTCGTGACGGACCCTTCGTTGGAACAGAATGTGGGTTAAAGAGAAAGTAGGTGGATTGTGGAATGCACAATTGTGGAATTGAGGGCTGTGGGGAACAGGCGCAGAAGAGGAGTTGGGACCTGGAGGAGATCAGCAGTCAACGTACTGAATGGTGGTGCAGGCCATGTACCCTCTGCCTGCTCCTACTTTCTTAATTTCTTACATTCTTTCTTATGGTGGGGAAATCCATAATCTTAAAATTAGAGCTGAGCTTCAGGAGATGAGGGTCAAGGTTGATGCGCTGACCACTGAGACTGGTTCTGATGTCAGCACCAGGGATCAGACAGGTCTGATGAGGTCCCTTGTTTTTTGGGGGCAATTTTGGGGGGCACTTTATAAGAGCTGTCGCAAATGCAGTGGTCACAAGGTTTCTTATATTGTCATCCCCATCCAAGCCTCCCATCTGGACTCAAGTCAAGTGTGCTATTGTCATATATCCCAGACAGAACAATTCTTAATACACATATATAAACCAGCATCTGCACTTACTTCTCACATTCCATTATATATCTAAATAAATAAATAAATAGATTGGTAGATGACTAGATAAATAAATAAATAAATAAATGGATAAATAAATAAATAGACATCTCGGGAGAAAAGGAATAGGTGACATTTCGGATCGAAACCCTTTATCAGACTATTTATATATAATAGTCTGATGAAGGGGTTTGTGTGTGTGTGTATATATATATATACATACATACACACACACATGCACATAAAAACAAACACAGAAATAGTGCAATAAAACAAAAACAATGCCCCAAATCTTTGTAGTATTTAATAGCCGGATGACGGTAGGGAAGTTTCAGAGACCAACAGAGCAGATCTTAAAGTACTTTATTTGTCTCTGAATTTGAAAGAGGTGTCTTTTGGTATGTTTAGTTTAGAGGTACAGCATAGAAACAGGCCCTTCGGCCCATCCAATCCATGCCGACCATCAATCACCATTCACACCAGTTCAATATTATCCTTTGTTTGCAAGGCCAACATTTAACTCCCACTGTTATTGCTCTTGGCTTAATAGCAAGGCCAGCATATAACACACACCCTGATTATCACACTTCATGAAGCATTCAGTACCATATTTTGGCTCACTAACCAGGCCAGCATTTAATTCCTATCCCTAATCACACTTGCCTCACTAACAAGGCCAATACCTAATACCCACACCCAAACCTAATTGCCCTTCACTCACTAACATTGCCACCATTTAATACCCACTCCTCGCCACCATTGCTTCACTAACAAATCCAGTATTGAATACCCATCCCTAATAGCCCTTGAGCCGTATGGCTCACTGGATCGTTACATGAAGCAACTGAGAAGAAACATGGGGATATGGGGAGAAGGTAGGAATGGGGTACTAATTGTGGATGGTCAGCCATGATCACATTGAATGGCGATGCTGGCTCGAAGAACCGAATGGCCTACTCCTGCACCTATTGTCTATTGTCTATTGTCTAAATTGCATTTAAAAAGCTGCCACAGTTCTGTGAGTCGAGGGTCATGTGTAGATCTGGGCAGCCAACCACTTCCATCCCCAAATGATGTTAGTGAACCACTCTGGTACTTTTGTAGTCATCATTACTGATACCAAGTTTGTATTTCAGATTATTCATTTAACTGAGTTCATATTCCCCATTTGCCCTGGAGGGAATTTGAACTCATGCCTCGCTCTCCTCAGTTAAGGCTTCAAGGTTGCATGAGGAACTGAATCCCGGTGCTTGTGCAATTATACCCAACGCTTCTTGTATAGAGTGGAAATATCTTGACACTGCTTCATGTACGACAAGGGGAAAACACTGCACCATATCATGTTAAACACACGCTGCACCCTCATTACAGAGATCCACGTGACTCTATTAGGTTTTGCATTAGTGTTTCCTTTCTCTGTAATGAGCCCTGCAGAAGCAGCACTAATGAGGGATGGTTGTGGAATGAAGAGAATAACCAATAAGACACGTAGCTGCTGGCCAAGCCTATTGGCATTATGCCTGGTCATGGAGTGCTTGCTCCTTGCTACACCCCATCGCCCAGCCCCAGCCCGTATCATGGCCCCCCTCCACCACAGGCTGACTCCTCTTTCCCTTCAGCTTCACTGTACAGATTGCAATACGTTCTGTGTGGGAACGAACTGCAGATGCTGGTTTAAACCTGAAGATAGACATAAAAAGCTGGTGTAACTCAGTGGCACAGGCAGCATCTCTGGAGAGAAGGAATGGGTGACGTTTCGGGTCAGGTCTGAAGAAGGGTCTATCTTCAGCAATTCATTCTCTCAGGTAATGCAGTGCGTGGCATTGGCGGGTGTGGTGGTGAAGACACGGCACATTGGCTGCAGGGGCTGCAGTTCATCATTGAGTGTTTTATTTAGACACCCAGAGAAATGGGGTTGGTGCAGGAATGTGGCGCTGAGGTAAAAAATCAGCAGCCCTGATCTTGTTGAATGACAGAGCGGGCGCAAGGGGCCAAATGGCCTACCCTTGCTTCTGTTTGCAACAAAGCAGCCCCATTGTGCTCAACATCAC
The DNA here is from genome assembly GCF_028641065.1 of Leucoraja erinaceus. Lineage (NCBI taxonomy): Eukaryota > Metazoa > Chordata > Chondrichthyes > Rajiformes > Rajidae > Leucoraja > Leucoraja erinaceus. The sequence continues at coordinate 14,982,351 of NC_073381.1, forward strand.
TCTCCATTCTGTTTCCATTGTCTCCCGCAATCTCCATCAGAGCCACCCCCCCACCCCGCACACCCACACCCCTCATCCGTGCATTCCTGTCTGTCCGTATGACATAGAAACATAGAAAATAGCTGCAGGAGTAGGCCATTCGGCCCTTCGAGCCTGCACCGCCATTCAATATGATCATGGCTGATCATCCAACTCAGTATCCCATACCTGCCTTCTCTAAGATCCCCCCTCAATCTTCTAAATTCTAGCGAGTATTGTCCCCGTACTTCCATACCTCACCCTCCTCAACTCTCCAGCCCCGTCACCCCCTGCAATTTCCATATTCCCACACCCCCGAAACTGGTCGCAGAACTCCACAAGGGCAGTCGGCCACAGTGGACGGAAATGGACAGATGATGCTTTGGGTTGAGACCCTTCTTCAGACTGGGGACTTCACCATGTGGCAACTCCAAGAAATGTACAGGGACCAGCATTTGCCACAATACCTCAAATGACCTCAGAATCCATCAAGCAGAAGAGACAGTGGGACACCCTCCTCAAATTCAACTCCTACATGAAGAGTTTTGAAGATGTGCCCCAACCCAAAACGTCTCCTGCCCATTTCCCTCCACAGATGCTGCCTGACCTGCTGAGTTTCTCCAGCAGTCCGTACCTCACAATAGAACAGATTTTGGTGACGACCTGGTGTCAAACTGGACTATGTCATTGCTCCAACACTTTTCTTAATCTTTCTCATTGTAATGCTGCCCTCCAACAAACATCCCACTGGCGTGGAACCCATCTCCATGACTCATGGAAAACGGATCAAGCTGCAGTGACTCCACTCCACTCTAAATGCAAGTGTCAACTCCCTGCCACAGCTCAGAGGTCTGGCGGCAGTGTGCAGATAATCTTTGCATTCACCCATATGCAGACATGGAAATCCAAGCCAACGTCAACCCGTTCACCGAAGCTCACAAGAGGATGGACCTTACACTCAACATCTGCAAGATGAAGGACATCCACCAACATTCTCTGACAGGGGTCACGGGTTAATACTTCATTAAAAAGCAGGCACGTTTGACAGCATTGGGACAACTTGACATAATTAAATAGTTGACTCTGGTTCCTTGCTGAAGTGGGCGTTTGACTTTGGAGTACATATTTAACCTTCATCCTGCTGTCCTTCCTGACCCAGATGAGTTGGATTCTCATCAATACAGTTTCCTCACACACTCCAAAGACGTACAAGTTTGTAGGCTAATTGGTTTGGTAAAATTGTAAATCATAAATCCTAGTATGTAGGATAGTGCTAGAGTGCAGGGATTGCTGGTCGGCACGGACTCTGTGGGCTGTATCTCTAAACTAAACTAAACTAAACCAAACCCCTGAGAGCTGGGTTACAAATCTCCTCCATCCCCTTGTTGAGGAAAATAAATAATCTTTGCCCGTCTGGAGTTGTGCTCTCCGGTATTTGAACCTCCTCAGAAGATACTTCCATTACTTTTCTCCCAAAACATCTACCATGTCATATATTCAATGGTGCCTCTAATCAGTGTGCGTCTGTCCATCCAACCCTTTGTCTGTGTTGCTATCACTGAATTCAAACCCAGCGGGTCTATTACGTCCAAAGCTCCTGTCACAGTGTGTTAACTCTGTTTGGAGTTAAGAGTTGTGTCACATCAGCCGTCACTCCTGGAGCAGTTTCTCCCAGCAGCATTTCATGTTGCCTCTGTCGTTACGCTGCCAGTTTTGATTTATGTCTCCCCAGGACCTACACCCTGAACCTCATCTCTTGCAGCATCTCTCTTTTCATTATTGTACAGCATATTGTCACTCTTCTGGTCATCATGTGTCTTCTCATCGCGTAACTGCGGTGTGTTGTATCAAGGACCTACATTTTAAGGGGTTTTGCGAAGGAAAGCCCAGGTCCTATATTGAATTGAGTTGAGTTTATTGTCACGTGAACCAAGGTGCGGTGGAAACATTTGTTGCATGCCAACCAGGCAGCGGAAAGATATTACATGATTACAATCGAGCCATTCACAGTGTACAGATACATGATGAATGGAATAACGTTTAGTGCAAGATAAAATCCAGTAAAGTCCGATCAAAGATCGACATGGAAGGAAGGAAGGAATGATGTCATCCAGATTAATTGTGCCACAGGTACTGCAGCTGCCTCACAGCTCCAGCAGTGCAGGTTCGATCCTGACCTCAGGCGCAGTCAGTGAATTTCTTACATCCACTATGTGACTGCAGGCACCCCACCATCCCTGGTTTCTGCCCACATCCCAAAGCCTATCATGTAGATACGGTGGTAAAGAAAGCTTTTGGTGTGCTGGCCTTTATAAATCAGAGCATTGAGTATAGAAGTTGGGATGTAATGTTAAAATTGTACAAGGCATTGGTGAGGCCAATTCTGGAGTATGGTGTACAATTTTGGTCGCCAAATTATCGGAAAGATGCCAACAAAATAGAGAGAGTACAGAGGAGATTTACTAGAATGTTGCCTGGGTTTCAGCAACCAAGTTACAGAGAAAGGTTGAACAAGTTAGGTCTTTATTCTTTGGAGCGCAGACGGTTAAGGGGGGACTTGATAGAGGTCTTTAAAATGATGAGAGGGATAGACAGAGTTGACATGGATAAGCTTTTTCCATTGAGAGTAGGGAAGATTCAAACAAGAGGACATGACGAGAATGAAGGGACAGAAGTTTAGGGGTAATATGAGGGGGAACTTCTTTACTCAGAGAGTGGTAGCTGTGTGGAATGAACTTCCAGTGGAAGTGGTGGAGGCAGGTTCGATTTTATCATTTAAAAATAAATTAGATAGGTACATGGACGGGAAAGGAATGGAGGGTTATGGTCTGAGTGCAGGTAGATGGGACTAGGGGAGAATAAGTGTTCGGCACGGACTAGAAGGGCCGAGATGGCCTGTTTCCATGCTGTAATTGTTATATGGTTATATGGTTATAAGCCATGCCGATAAGCTTAGTTTAGTTTAGTTTATCGATACAGCACGGAAATGGGCCCTTCAGCCCTCTGAGTCCGCACCGATCAGCGATTCTCGTACATTACCACTATCCTACACACTAGGTACAATTTAAAATGTTTGCCGAAGCCAATTAACCTACAAACGTATTTGTCTTTTGAGTATGGGAGGAAACTGGTGTACCCGGGGAAAACCCACGTGGTCACGGGGAGAACGTACAAACTCCGTACAGACAGCACCCGTAGTCTGGATTGAACCCGGGGTTCTGGCGCTGTATGGCAGCAACTCTACCGCTGCGCCACCGTGCCACCCCACGGCATGAGCTAGTTAGCCACCATAAGTTCGCCCTGACTACAGGTTAATGGCAATACCAATACAGACAGTTGATGGGCATGTGTGTGAGAGAACGTGTTGCAAGGGTGCAGGGAAATAAGGAGAGTGGAAAATGGAATTGCTGCCTTGGGAGCTGGCATGAATGTGATGGGCCAAACTACCTCCTTCAGTGCAGTTGCACGTATATCATTAGAAATATACATGCTCGTGGATTGGATGCAAATTAAAGCGTTAGATGCTATCATTCCTAATTATATGCATTTGCCTGTTGTGAATGTTTCAGATCTGTGGTCCCCATTACAGGATTCTACCAGCAGCCCAGTATCATTTCTCTCATGAACGATCCACTTTATTCAATTCTCTCCCTGAATAAAAAAAAGACTCCACTGAACAGTCAGAGAGCGCATTTTATTAGCCGCACCGTCATTATTTACGAAAAGCCTGGAAATGATCACTGATGGTGGGTTTTTTTTCGCAAGAGGAAAGTGTACCGTTCGAACCTTGCTGATTTGTAAAGGTCATGTTAACACGGCTTGCCAAACAAATCAAACAGCTGCATGTAGAGGAGAACAGCCATCTTTTCTTCCTGCAGCAGAGTACATTTCCACAGGCTAAAGCTGATGGGTTTATCACAAGTGCCTGGTTGCAAAAGTCTGTTTTATTTTGTTCTCCCCGGGACTTGCATCCCTGCCGCCCTGCTTGCCCTTGTAGCAGCTATTTGTGGCCCACTGGTTGTGTCTCCCTGGTGCCTGTCAGTGATTAATGATTCCAGAGTCAGAGTTTGGTTCCTGTGTAATTTTGTGGTGCGATGCCGAGCTGTGAGCACCTCAGTACAGACCGTCGTGCAAATTAGCAGCTGACGGAGGAAGATCAGTGAATAGACGTGGTGTGGGCGGGAAATGTTACTGGGGAGAGAGATGCAATGAGAGGTTGCAAAGCTTCCTGGAAACTACTGACTCCATGAACGGCGGAGGAGGTTAGTGCACGCCAAGCTCCATCTCACCTGGAAGGAATGCTGGGGCTCCTGGAAAGATGTGAGGGGGGAGGTATAGGGGCTGGTGTTGCATTTCCTGCAGTCGCGGGGGAAAGTAGCTGGGGAGAGCTGGTTTGGGTGGGAAGGGATGAGTGACTCCAGGAGTTTGCCGAGGGAGCATGGGGAAAGGCGAGGATCAGGGGAACTCTATCATTGTTGCATCAGGGAAGAGCAGAACTAGGGGACAGAGGGAAGCTGGGATCTATCTATGGCAGCGGGGGGGGGGACCATATATACGAGGAGGGCATCTCGCACGTCCTACAATGGAAAGGCTAATCTTGGGAGCAGATACAACATTGAGAATGGGGGATAGCGACTTTGCAATAGGTAGTTAACATAGCTGGGGCCCATGCGAGTCCCCATGGCTACACTTTTAACTTGGAGGAAGTGAGAGGAGTGAAAAGAGAAGTTGGTGAAGTTGAGGGCAGGTTGGGGGATAGTGTCAGTAGAGGAAAATTAATAGGATCTCAGGTGGAGGAAGAACCGGTGGGCCTTGAGACCTTTCTGGTGGGGGATGGACGTGTAAAGGGACTGGACGTCCATGGTAAAAATGAGGCAACGGAGTCCCGGAAATTGAAAGTTGTTGAAGAGTTGAAGAGGGAGTGTGAGGTGTCTTCGATATAGGTTGTAAGGGACTGGACAATGGGGGTAGGATGGAGTCAAAGTATTTGGAGATGAGCTCTGTGAGGAAAGAGCATGGAGAAACTGCAGCAGGCAGTGAAGAAAGCGAATGGTATGTTGGCATTGCAGTTGTACAGGGTCTTGATGAGACCACACCTGGAGTATTGTGTACAGTTTTGGTCTCCTAATCTGAGGAAAGACATTCTTGCCATAGAGGGAGTACAGCGAAGGTTCACCAGACTGATTCCTGGGATGTCAGGACTTTCATAGGAAGAAAGACTGGATAGACTCGGCTTGTACTCGCTAGAATTTAGAAGATTGAGGGGGGCTCTTATAGAAACTTACAAAATTCTTAAGGGGTTGGACAGGGTAGATGCAGGAAGATTGTTCCCGATTTTGGGGAAGTCCAGAACCAAGGGGTCACAGTTTAAGGATAAGGGGGAAATCTTTTAGGACTGAGATGAGAAAATCATTTTTTACACAGAGTGGTGAATCTCTAGAATTCTCTGCCACAGAAGGTAGTGGAGGCCAGTTCATTGGCTATATTTAAGAGGGAGTTAGATGTGGCCCTTGTGGCTAAAGGGATCAGGGGGTATGGGGAGAAGGCAGGTACAGGATACTGAGTTGGATGATCAGCCATGATCATATTGAATGGCTGTGCAGGCTCGAAGGGCCGAATGGCCTACTCCTGCACCTATTTTCTATGTTTCTAAACAATGGGTCTGTCAGGGCAGACCTGTTTGTGGATTTAGGGGAGTAGATAGAAGCAGGCAGTGTGGGGCTGGGGAACAGTAAGGCTGGAGGCTGCGGAGGGTTTGCTAGAGGTGAAGTTGCTCCAACACTTTGTGGTTTACACGGAACATTAAGCGGTTCAAAGACAGTGGGAGTGGGAGGGGATCTAGGAAAACAGTAAAGGCCAATGCATCAGCTGTGGCACCAAACAGAGAAAGAAATCAGTATCAAGCAAAATCTTCAACATTTTCTTCATAATCAATAAGAACACCAGCCTCTTGCAGAACAAAGAGCAAATCAAGGGAACACTTGAACAGTGCAAAGCAAGGAACACGTACAGAGATCTTACTGCAAGATTCCTCACACAGCTAAACAAGAAACTGCACTCAAATCCCTCCGAAATTTGCAGCCAAGCAATGGAATAGAGGTTCAGGCTTAAAAACATGCCTGGTTCAACCATTGAATTTGCAGAGAACATTAAATTAGATGGACACTGAGGAAAACGGTGATGGATTGCAGAGAACAGTTATTGGAACTGTCACTGGTAGAGCACGCGCGCTGCTTCACTGCGCATGGCTGGCATGCAAACTAAGATTGCATTTACTGATGGTCAAAAACCACAGAGGCTACAAATTTGAAATAACAGACAGAATGTGGGGGAAATGCTCAGCAGGTCAGGCAGCATCTGTGGAGAGAGAAACAGGGTAAACCTTTCAGATGAGTAACCGGTAAAAGTGAAGAAATTGTTGGTTCTAAAGCCCCGGTCCCACTGTACGAGGTAATTCACGAGTTCTCCCGAGTTTTCCCATGATTCGAACTCGGAGAATGTCCGTAGCGGGTGCGTAGGAGTTCGTGGATGTCGCGTAGAGGCTCGTAATACTAACTGTAGGTACTCGGGACATCCGGTAAACTGGTGACGTTTTTTCATCCCTGCAAAAAATGTCCACGAGTAAAAGAATACTCATGATGAAAAAAATTGTTACTTTTTACACCTACCGTTAGCATTACGAGCCGCTACGAGACATCCACGGACCCGCTATGGACATTCTCCGAGTTCGAATCAGGGGAAAACTCGGGAGAACTCGTGAATTACCTCGTACAGTGTGACAGGGGCTTAAGTTGGGGAGATTTTGTGGCACAGTGGTGCAGCGGTAGACTTGCTGCCTTGCAGCACCAAAGACCTGGGTTTGATCCTGAGTTTGTACATTCGCCGTGTGATTGCACGGGTTTTCTCCGGGTACTACAATTTCGTCCCATATTCCTGAGGCGCGCAGGTTTGTAGGTTACTCCAGCATTGTGTCTACCTGCTTTGACCCACCTGATGATGGACTACCATGGAAGCATTAAAGGAGCATACTTGCCACACAGTGGCGCTGGTTCCGTACGATGGATCACGTCCTTGTTGGGGATCAAATGCTGCTCTTGGCAGTAACACCTTCATCCGGTGAACAAAGAGAAAGGGTTCTCTTCTGATCTTGACATTACCACTTTGTGGTGAATTACAGGAAGCAATTGGACTGTGGATCCAGAGCCACCAGGAACTAACCTGCCATTACTTTAATGTATTCCTCATCACCAGCAAGAGAAAGGAATCGTTCAAACAATTATCTCAGAGTGAGGAGATGGAAACTCAACTCTGGTCTGTCACACACTACTCTATGTTCTATCCTCAGTGCACTTACTTCCCTAACAGCCATAAGCAACCAGTTAACCTGGCTTTATATCCTGCACAAGGCACACTGTGTTCTGTTCTCCCATTAATTCTGGGTCACAAACTGAAAACCATTCAAGCACAATGCCACAGATAATATTGTTCCATTAGAGTTTCAGTGTGAAGATTATGTTGCAAATCACAATGCAAATATATGACTTAGTTGTTTGGGAATTTTCTTCAGTGGTGGCACAGTGGTAGAGTTGCTGCCTTGGTTCAAGACCTGGGTTCGATCCTGACTGCAGCTGCTGCTGCTGCCCAGTGTGGGGTTTTTTCTGGGTGCTCTAGTTTCCTCCCACAACCCAAAGACAAAATTGGTTTTGGTAAAATTGTAAATTGTCCCTAGTGTGTATGATATGAGGTATGGGGTGATTGCTGGTTGGCACGGAGTTGGGTACCGACGGACCTGTTTCCACTTTGTATCTCTAAAGTTCACCAGAAAAATGGTAGCTTTTGTTTTTCTCCCATTTTTCTTAAAACCATCCTAAACGGATCCTGAGATTCTATTTTTTTGTTCAAAAGTTTAGATGACGTTTCTAATTTACTGGTTCATCTCCCGCTTGTTTCATATATCACACAACGGAGGAGGCCATTCGGCCCATCTAGGCTATGCCAGTCCTCAGAACAATCCCATCATTCCCACTCCCCTGCTTATTTCATGTACATCTATTTTGACACACGTGCAAATCAATTTCCCCAATACTCCCACCAGCCAACTACACTGGTAGTAAGTTATGGTATCCAATGAACCCATCAACCATTACATGGTTATTTCTGCCATAGATCCAATTAAACCCAACTATTCCTGCACTTCACCCATAGCCCGGCGATTTTTTTCAATCTCCAATCCTTCGATCGCCGGAGCTGTATGGGGTTGTACGTGCTCCGAAAAACTGACCGTGTTTAAAAATTCCACGCGGCAACGGCCTGCCAGCCCGCAGCTGCCTCGACGCCATATGCACCGCCTCGACGGGCGTGCGCAGCGTCTCGACGCCATACGCAGTGTCTTGACGCCGTACGTCACGCGCGAACTTCCCGCGGACTTCGCTCGAACTTCACGTCATTCACTCGACCTCCGCGTGGGCCCCGCTTCCGGTTTGGTCGCCCTCGCCGCATGCAGGCGCATGCTGGTGGGACCATCCCTGTACGGGGATCACTCGACCTCCGCGTGGCCTCCGCTTCCGGTTTGGTCGTGCTTGCCGCATGCAGGTCACATGCTCGTGGGACCGGCCCTTATGCAATCACAGAGAGAACACGCAAACTCCAACCGCACAGAACCTACATCAATGGAGCTGTGAGGCATCAGCACTGTCCACTGCACCATTGTGCCACACTTTATCTCTTATTTTAACAGTCGTGGTTTGCATTTTATTCCTCGAATGGAATCTGTTCACTTCAGCTGTGCTTATACTTGAGTTATATCTCATTAATTTAGTTAATAAAAAGGGCACTTAATTAGTTTTCCAAATGAGTACCAGAAGTGAAGATTGTAATGAAGATCTTAATGAATATCTTGATTCATTGATTATACGTCTCGCGTATATCAGAGGAAAGCAGAAAAATCCTCTTCTTGCGCATGGCGTGCACAGCCTAAAGTTGTAGGTCGACTTGCTCTATTTGATCTATTTGTTTGTGCATGTTGGGTTGATTGCATTAGTCGAAACAGGGTGGACCACGTGAAGGTTGCAATCTCCCACCTCAGCAGAAAAACAAAAGAGAAAGGAAAAAAAATGAGCAGAAAAATGAGGTGGGATCACAGGAATTAAGGAGAAAAACAAGATTTTTTGAGAATTCACTCACAAAAATATGCCAGTTGGACTAACAATATTATGCTGGTATTCTTATTTGCAATTTAACACTTGTAGTAGAATGTAGGAAAATATGAAGTTGGAAGTAAGAACAAAAGAGCGGAGTCTTATTTAAAAGGAGAAAATCTGCAGATGTGCAGGTCCTTATGTGCGAGACACAGAAAGCCAGCACACAGGGCAACCTCATGAAATGGGTAACTTTGTGTAGGAAGGAACTGCAGATGCTATTTTTCAGCGAAGATAGACACAAAATGAAGGAGTAACTCAGTGGGTCAGACAGCATCTCAGGGGAAAAGTAATAGGTGACGTTCTTCGGGTCGAGACCCTTCTTCAGACTACAGGGGCAGCATTGCTACACAGATAATTAGGAGATTTAGAGGGGATCTTATAGAAACGTACAAAATTCTTAAGGGGTTGGACAGGCTAGATGCAGGAAGATTGTTCCCGATGTTGGGGAAGTCCAGGACAGGGGTCACAGCTTAAGGATAAGGGGGAAATCCTTTAAAACCGAGATGAGAAGAACTTTTTTCACACAGAGAGTGGTGAATCTCTGGAACTCTCTGCCACAGAGGGTAGTTGAGGCCAGTTCATTGGCTATATTTAAGAGGGAGTTAGATGTGGCCCTTGTGGCTAAGGGGATCAGGGGGTATGGAGAGAAGGCAGGTACGGGATACTGAGTTGGATGATCAGCCATGATCATATTGAATGGCGGTGCAGGCTCGAAGGGCCAAATGACCTACTCCTGCACCACTCCTTGCTCTCACCTTCTCAAGGACAGCTAAGGATAGGCGATAAAGGCTGGTCTCGCCAGCAACTCTCTGCTCCTGCCTATAAAAGTGAACTGTCATCATCAGGTTTTATATTGGCTTTAGACTTGCCCTCCTACATATTACTTTACAGGTGAATGAAAAGCAGGGACTTGGAGCACATCTGTGCAGGACTCTCAGTGGCTCTCCACCAATAAGTGCTCATGCCCAGTCAAATTAATTTGCCATTAACTCCACGTGTGTTAAATCTTCTTAATCAACCTCATAAACGGAATGTCATCAAATGACTTCAAAAATTCCAAGTGAGTAACTTTCATCTAACGATTTAATTAAGTGTTTCAGAGGGCTGATGAAATATGACAGAAAACAGAGGCAAGGAAGGAAAGGACAATGTAATATTTTGAGTTGGATCAAAAGATAGGAGCTGTTCTTTGTTTAATGCTTTGACATAGGGATCTGCAAATACTTATTCTCTCATTGTCACCGTTGTTATTGAGTCGTCCAGCACTAAAACAGACCGTTCAACCCTTTGCATCTTTGTCAATCTCCATATAACCATGTAACATATAACAATTACAGCACGGAAACAGGCCATCTCGGCCCTACAAGTCCGTGCCGAACAACGTTTTTTGCCTTAGCCCCACCTGCCTGCACTCATACCATAAACCTCCATTCCCTTCTCATCCATATGCCTATCCAATTTATTTTTAAATTATACCAACGAACCTGCCTCCACCACCTTCACTGGAAGCTCATTCCACACCGCTACCACTCTCTGAGTAAAGAAGTTCCCCCTCATGTTACCCCTAAACGTCTGTCCCTTAATTCTGAAGTCATGTCCTCTTGTTTGAATCTTCCCTATTCTCAAAGGGAAAAGCTTGTCCACATCAACTCTGTCTATCCCTCTCATCATTTTAAAGACCTCTATCAAGTCCCCCCTTAACCTTCTGCGCTTCAGAGAATAAAGACCTAACTTATTCAACCTATCTCTGTAACTTAGTTGTTGAAACCCAGGCAACATTCTAGTAAATCTCCTCTGTACTCTCTCTACCACTCATTGCACTAATCCTACACTAAAATCATTTTTTTTTTATTAATTAAGAGTCGATGGAAACAGGGTCTTCGGCCCACCTATTCCACGCTATCGATCAACCCTTCACACATTTCTTAGCACCCAACTATTTACTGTGTGTGTCTTACCTACCTCTATGACCTACCAAAATGCATTTCCACGGCATTATATTCCATCTGCCAATGCTCTGTCCCACTTTCCATCTGACCTCTATCTTATCTTTGACAACCTTCATTGCTCTACGTATTCAAGGGGAAGCAGGAAAAGGTTCAAAGGTTACGTTGTGGCTTGACAAATCCTTGGAATGAGAGGGTTGGGCCTCTTGAAAGCTGCTGAAGAAATTGGGTCTCTTCTTTGGAGTTTAGAAGAAAGATGCATGATCTTATGGAAACATATAAGCTGCAGAGGAGGCAAAACAGGGTTGATGTCGATATACTCCCATCAGTGGAAGAATGCTGAATGAAGGGACATGGCCACAATTTAACAGGGGGACCATTTAACACTGAGGTATGTCGGAACTTTATCTTGCAGAGGATGATGAATTTCTAGAATTCTCTATCTGGGCAGCTGTGGAGACTGGATCATTGAAGGGTATTTCAAAATTGAAAGGCTACGGGGAACTGATACAGTGGAGGAGACGAGGCCAGTTGAATGTTGGAGCAAGGTTGAAGGACCATGAGGCCTACTCAAGCTCCTATTCTCTCATATGCTAATGATAATCAATGCAGAGCAAGAGCAGCAGCATGGGACGGTTGGACCAAATGGCCCTGCTTCTGTGGTGTGAGCACTTTACTGTACTTTATCATGCTGGACCATGTACAGGCATTCCCTGACTTACATTATCGGTGTATTACGTAAACTCGCACTTATGGAAGTAATTCTTTAAGCCCACTGACACCAACGTGGTCTCCGCCTCGGAGCTCCCCCCTGGTCTCCGTGCCAGAGCTCCACCATGGTCTCTGTGCTGGAGCTCCCCCCTGGTCTCCGTGCTGGAGCCCCACCATGGTCTCCGTGTTAAAACCTTCCCCACTGGTCTCCGTGCCAGAGCTGCCCCGTGGTCTCCGTGTTAAAGCCTCCTCCATGGTCTCTGCCTCAGAGCTCCCCCCTGGTCTCTGTGCTGGAGCTCCCCCCTGGTCTCCGTGCCGGAGCTCCACCATGGTCTCCGTGCTGGAGCTCCACCATGGTCTCCGTGTTAAAGCCTCCCCCCTGGTCTCTGTGCCAGAGTTCCCCCATAGCCGACGCATCAGAGTTCCCACTGGTCTCCACGTCAAATAGTACATTTACACCTGCGCAATAGCACTCCTGTTTCCGACTTGTGTAACATCTGACTTACACATGGGTCCGCGGGATTTCACCCTTATATAAGTCGGAGAGCGACTGTATTTAGAAATGCAATTAAACCAAGCGCTGTGCAAATGACAGTCGCTGAGGAAAGGTAAAGTGAAAATATACAGAGCAAAGTGGTTTAGTGGCCCGAGCCTGAAAATGTTCCAGCCCATAATGAACAAATAGACAATAAAATTGGTTCCAGTTATTTAAGAAGTCACCAGGTTATTTCCACAACCACTAGGCTACTGTTACTCATTGCCAAGGATGTGATTGCTGGAGCCATTTCTACAGGGTTGAGCCACGGGTCAACTTTCAGATTTGGATTTTATTACCAGAGCCATCTGCCTCCCCCGATTGCATGGCTTTTCTCCAAGAGAAGCAGGTGAATTCTCAACAGCATCATAGGCAAGGTGTTCATCACCACTGAAACAGGCTAGCTAGCTGTTTAAAGGATCAGGTTCATCTGCATGTACTCAATTCCAGGATACGAGAAAGTTTAGGAAAAATTAAAGGCTTGTGTTTCGACACACCCTCTCTTATCCCCATTTATACCCCTTAGGACGTACAGGGAGTCAATGTAATGGAGAAGGGAAAGATCATCACATTGCATTCAAAATCAAGTCAAGTCAAGTCAGGTCAAGTCAAGAGAGTTTATTGTCATGTGTCCCAGATAGGACAATGAAATTCTTGCTTGCTGCAGCACAACAGGGTATTGTAGTCATAAATACAGAACAGCTCAGTGTGTCTAAATAGCATAGACCATATATATATATCACACAAATAAACAGATAAAGTGCAATAGGCTGTTATAGTTCAGAGTTTGTTTGATGATGTGTTTAATAGCCTGATGTCTGTGGGGAAGCAGTTGTTCCTGAACCTGGATGTACCAGATTTCTGGCTCCTGTACCTTCTACCTGATGGCAGTGGAGAGATGAGTGTGTGGCCAGGATGGTGTGGGTCCTTGATGATGTTGGCAGCCTTTTTGAGGCAGTGACTGCGATAGATCCCTTCGATGGTGGGGAGGTCAGAGCCGGTGATGGACTGGGCAGTGGTCACAACTTTCTGCGTTCTTTTTCGCTCCTGGACGCTCAAGTTGCCGAACCAGGCCACGATGCAACCAGTCAGTATGCTCTCTGCTGTGCACCTGTAGAAGTTCGAGAGAGTCCTCTTTGACATACCGACTCTCCGTAATCTTCTCAGGAAGTAGAGGCGCTGATGTGCTTTCTTTATAATTGCATCAGTGTGCTGGGTCCAGGAAAGATCTTCGGAAATATGCACGCCCAGGAATTTGAATTTCTTGACCCTTTCCACCATTGATATAAACAGGATTGTGGGTCCCCATCCGACCCCTTCCAAAGTCCACAATCAGTTCCTTGGTTTTGCTGGTGTTGAGAGCCAGGTTATTGTGCTGCCACGATTTGGTCAATCGGTCGATCTCACTTCTATACTTTGACTCGTCACCATCAGTGATTTGTCCCACAACAATGGTGTCATCAGCGAACTTGATGATGTACATCGCACTATGACCAGCTACGTAGTCATGAGTATAGAGTGAGTACAGCAGGGGCTGAACACGCAGCCTTGAGGTGCTCCCCTGCTGATTGCGAAATGTATCCACGATTCTTTATTTAATGGGCTATTTTATATTTTACTTTGCATGATTTAAAATTATCTACTTTGAGTGAATTGATTCTATTATCTGTCATATCTCTATTTCAAGAACTATGTACATTTAGTAAATTCATCAAGCATTTAAATTGGTCCAAAGTTGTGTGTAGTATTTTATTATCTGTAGTAGCTATGTTTATTGTACTGTTCTTGATTCTGAGGTGGAGGCTAAGGGGGAATAAGGAAATGTCAAGACTAATTTCTGATTAATGTTAATTGTATTAATGAACAAATTGTGGAGTCATATATGGATCATTACATTTTCAGTAAAATTAGTTATTTTCAATCCATCAACATCAAGTTATCCTGCTGAAGTCTTACAGTGTACTGCAAATCAGAGCATGTCATTGCATTTCTCACAAAGGCACTACAATCCAAATTATTTTGCCAGCAGTCCAGATTCATTTCTAATTAACAGGGTCAGCAGTTACATTTTCTATGCGTTGATTGTAGTCAATATAAACCCACCCACCTGACTGCCCATTGCCATAACACTCAAAGGACTTGTCAATGTCTTGTGTGATACAGTAGGTTGCAAGAATGAGAGAATTTCATATCATCTGAAGAAGAAAAGGGTCAAACACATTGATGCAATCACAAAGAAATCTCACCAACTCTCTACCTCCGCTGAGACTTGAGGTTCAAAGTGTGGAGTCAACCATTCAGGATTGAGATGATGAGAATTTCACTCACCAGAGTAATGACGAAGAAGGGCTCTGACCTGAAAGGTCACCAATTCCTTTTCTCCAGAGATGCTACCTGACCTGCTGAGTTGCTGCAGCACTTTGTCGGTCAAAATTGCTCTCTGTGTATAGAGCATGTATGGGGTTGCTGCATAGAAGTAGAGTTGGTGGGAGGTTGGTGGGTGCAGCAATTGGGAGTAAATTGACACAGAAGTTTGGAGAACGTTAGTCTTATATCAAGTATTGCTTTTCTGGATTTAAATGGTTACAGGTGTACAGAACCCTGTATGCAAATGTACATAGGCCCCAGGACTAAAGAAGCTGACAACCATATAACCATATAACAATTACAGCACGGAAACAGGCCATCTCGGCCGTACAAGTCCGTGCCGAAACAATTTTTTTTCCGATGTATGTGGATTAGTCCCACCTGCCTGCACTCATACCATAACCCTCCATTCCCTTCTCATCCATATGCCTATCCAATTTATTTTTAAATGATACCAATGAACCTGCCTCCAATTCACTTCCACTGGAAGCTCATTCCACACCGCTACCACTCTCTGAGTAAAGAAGTTCCCGCTCATATTACCCCTAAACTTCTGTCCCTTAATTCTGAAGTCATGTCCTCTTGTTTGAATCTTCCCTATTCTCAAAGGGAAAAGCTTGTCCACATCAACTCTCTCTATCCCTCTCATCATTTTAAAGACCTCTATCAGGTCCCCCCTTAACCTTCTGCGCTCCAGAGAATAAAGACCTAAACTTATTCAACCTATCTCTGTAACTTAGTTGTTGAAACCCAGGCAACATTCTAGTAAATCTCCTCTGTACTCTCTCTATTTTGTTGACATCTTTCCTATAATTGGGCGACCAAAATTGTACACCATACTCCAGATTTGGTCTCACCAATGCCTTGTACAATTTTAAGATACAACTTTTTTGCTAAACATTACATCCCAGCTTCTATACTCAATGCTCTGATTTATAAAGGCTAGCATACCAAAAGCTTTTGCTTTACCACCCTATCTATATGAGAAGGACACCTTCAAGGAACTATGCACGGTTATACCCAGATCCCTCTGTTCAACTGTATTCTTCAATTCCCTACCATTTACCATGTACGTCCTATTTTAATTTGTCCTGCCAAGGTGTAGCACCTCACACTTATCAGCATTAAACTCCATCTGCCATCTTTCAGCCCATTCTTCCAAATGGCCTAAATCACTCTGTAAACTTTGGAAATCCTCTTCATTATCCGCAACACCACCTATCTTGGTATCATCTGCGTACTTACTAATCCAATTTACCACACCCTCATCCAGATCATTGATGTACATGACAAAGAACAAAGGACCCAACACAGATCCCTGAGGCACCCCACTAGTCACCTGCCTCCAACCCGATAAACAGCCATCCGCCATTACCCTCTGGCTTCTCCCATTCAGCCACTGTTGAATCCATCTTGCTATTCCTGCATTTATACCCAACAGTTGAATCTTCTTAACCAATAAGTTGAAACTAACCGATTCGTGAAAGACTTGGATGTGGAGAGGATGTTTCCACTAGTGGGAGCGTACATGACCAGAGGCCACAACCTCAGAATAAAAGGACGTACCTTGACAAAGGAGATGAGGAATAATTTCTTTAGGCAGATGTATGTGGAATTCATTGCCACAGACAGCTGTCGAGGACACCAATGGATATTTTTAAGTTGAAGATTGACAGATCCTTGATTCGTAAGGGTGTCAGAGGTCATGAGGAGAAGGCAGGAGAATGGGGTTGAGAAGGAAGATAATCAGCCAATGTTTGAATGGCGGAGTAGGCCTGATGGGCCAAATGGCCTAATTCTGCTACTAGAACTTACAAACTCAAAATTGTTGCATGTCCCGGCTGCCGTCAATGTTTGGGCTGAAAATGTTCAGTGTTTTCTGCGCTATATTGCCACAGTATTTCATTTTAAAATAAATCTTCGTAATGGAGTCAAACCCTCTGGATTTTGAAGAACAAAGAAATGTCAATATGGCACATTCAGCGGGTACTTTTAAAAGGTTGAACTTTTTTTTTAAATATTTCATCAAAAACTGCTGCGTCTGTTAAAACATCTTCTAGTGAATACAAGAAGGACACCGGGGAGACTCAAACATACCATTTTTACTTTGTTATTGTTTATTGCTGTTTCCCTGGTGCTGTGTTCTATTCAGTGACGGATACTAATCTCAGTCAAAACGTTTTATTAATTTATTAAAATTTGAAAATAACCAGTAATAACTTTAGTTACATATGCCATGAAGAAGCATCTATATTCACATTCATAGCTGCAACACTCTTTAAATGAGATCACTTTTTTATACATACAGTACGTTTTTGCTACTGTCTGTTAAAGTTATCAACTAAATCAAATTATTATAAAGAAACAATAGCAGGGATTCCATGAAATGAAGAACTTGCAATGGCACTGGACCATTCAGGACATTCCAAGTTGCTATCATCCCAGGAACCTTGGATCTGAGTAGTTTCTGTCACGAGGTAGATGGTGTGACCCTTGGGCACATCCTTGAATATTTTTCTCTCTCCTCCTGGGAATTTCTTCCTGGGACAGAGATCGGGACAGAGTATCTGCTTCAGAATCTGGGTAAAGTGATAGGTCAAGTTCAAGTGAGTTTATTGTCATGTGTCCCTGTATAGGACAATGAAATTCTTGCTTTGCTTCAGCACACAGAACATAGTAGGCATTTACTACAAAACAGATCAGTGTGTCCATATACCGTAATATAAATATATACACACATGAATAAATAAACTGATCAAGTGCAAATAACAGATAATTGGTTATTAATAATCAGAGTTTTGTCCGAGCCAGGTTTAATAGCCTGATGGCTGTGGGGAAGTAGCTATTCCTGAACCTGGTTGTTGCAGTCTTCAGGCTCCTGTACCTTCTACCTGAAGGTAGCAGGGAGATGGGTGTGTGGCCAGGGTGGTGTGGGTCTTTGATGATACTGCCAGCCTTTTTGAGGCTGTTTGAGAGATACAGCGTAGAAACAGGCCCTTCGGCCCACCGAGTCCACGCCGACCTGTACACTAGTCATATCCTACGTACTTGGGACAATTTACAGAAAACAATTAACCAACAAACCCGCACATCTTTGGAATGTGGGAGGAGAATGGAGCACCTGGAGAAAACCCATGCAGTCACAGGGAAAACATACAAACCCCGTACAGACAGCACCCGTAGTCGGGATTGAACCCTGGTCTCTGGAACTGTAAGGCATCAACTCTACCGCTGCGCCACTGTGCCACCCAAAATCAAAGGGGGCTTAAAGAGCACCAATAGACATATCTCCAGTGGTTAGCACCAAGCATATGATACATCAATCAAAAAGCATAAACCTGCAGATGATGAAAATCTAGAGCAGAAACAAAGTTAATATTTTACATCAGAATTGATGAAAAGTCATAGATCTGAAATGTTACAATGTTTCTGCCTCCACGGATGCTGACTGAATTGGTGAGTACTCCAGAATTTTCTGCTTTCTATGTCAGAGTAGAAAACTATGTTAGAGTATCCCATCCTGTTACAACCTAGACCGTTGAGCATTGTCGATAATTAGGTATCATCAACATCAATTAAATAAATATTGAAGGAAGAGTGCAATCGACTGAACGCACGATGTAACTTGTTTAGAGATCTGGGCTGGAGATGAATTTCTTGCCAAAAATGTTATCAACAGTCTGAAACATTATGGAGGAGTGCGAGAAGAAGATTTATTGAAAAGTGAATATGAATCGTACTTTTTCCTGTTTCATGGGGCTTTTCAGCCTCACTTCCCATCCAGAAGGTCCATGATCCAGGCTGAGGGAGTGTAAGAGCTGTCATTTCTCAGAGAGAAGTTAAACCCAGGTCTAGTTTGCTCTCAGGTTTGCATAACTCGGAGCACTGCCCATAAAAAGATCGGGACGATCTCTTTAATATCTTGACCTGTATTTAGTTCTTAACCTTCGAAATGTAAACTGATTGTCTAATCAACATAAGTTAGTCGCAAAATGCCGGAGTAACTCAACGGGACAGGCAGCATCTCTGGAGAGAAGGAATGGGTGACGTTTCGGGTCGAGACCTTTTTTCAGACTCTTATCAACTCTGATCAACATCGCAACTTAGACATAGTTGGCCAAATGGCCTGTTCCTGTGCTGTACTTTTCTGTCACACAGCTGCTTGTGAGGACAGACAGGCTACCAACCCCTTCACTCCCTACATCACAACAATGCTTAGTCTTCAGAAATACTTCAACATTGACAAAGGAATTTTGGGCCATGCGGCAGAAGGGGCCATCGGGACCTGGCCATGCCCCGGCAGCAGGCCTACCTCGGCTGCCATGAAACCCGCATTGGAGGGAAGTCCCCAAGCCCGGCCCCTGCTTGTCCCTGAGAACCGGAGAGGAGGATGGAGGGAGTCAAATGTATTTTACCTCTTACTTTTACCGCATTTACCCAGCTGTTTCCTAATTTGAGGAAGCACATTCTTGCTATTGAGGGAATGCAGCGTAGGTTCACCAGGTTAATTCCCGGGACGGCGGGACTGACATATGATGAAAGAATGGATCACCTGGGCTTATATTCACTGGAATTTAGGATGAGAGGGGGTCTTATAGACACATATAAAATTCTTAAGGGATTGGACAGGCTAGATGCAGGAAAAATGTTCCCCATGTTTGGGAAGTCCAGAACCAGGGGTCACAGTTTAAGAAAAGGGGTAGGCCATTTTAGACTGAGAAATTCTCTGTGGAATTCTCTGCCACAGAAGGTAGTGGATGCCAATTCGCTGGATGTTTTCAAGAGAGAGTTCGATATAGCTCTAAGGGCTAACGGAATCGTGGGATATGGGGAGAAGGCAGGTACAGGGCACTGATTCTGAATGATCAGCCATGATCATATTGAATGGCGGTGCTGGCTTGAAGGGCCGAAAGACTTACTCTTGTATCTACTTTCTATGTTTTGAAAAAGGAAAATAGTCTTTAATCTATGCAAGAAAGATATGCTCAGAAAAGTGAATAAGTGGGTTGTCTCTCTTATCCAATAATCAGTAATTTGATTCATTTGAGAACAATACCTAATTATATACTATCCATGGTCAGAGTGAGTATGCCATTAATGTTGCTTAATGTAAATACATTAATGTATATACCATCTCCTAATGTTGCTTTAATTTTTCTCTCCTATTATTTTTCAAAGCAAGTATCAAACTGTACGTGACTAATATAGCCACATCAGCTGCATTTGTTGCACAGTCTGTAGAGATTCTCAGAGTAACTATTGCTGAGTTCCAAGTCGGCTGTGTCAGCGGATGCTAGATTATAGGAACTGTATGTGGGGTCTGGGGTCTTACCTTCCGCGCCCTCAAAGTTGGCTGCGGGAGGCAACCCCGGATCACAAAGGCTGACTGGTGACCAGGTGAGGTGAGGGACGACGGTTCGCTGAGCGATCCACATTGAGGCAACGGCAGCAACGGGCCTCTATGGCCAGCTGTAGATTGGTCTCAGTAGGCTGTTTCTATCCATTTTGTACTTAATCTGGGATTGTATTTACGTATGGTAATAATTTACTGAACTATGCAAAAAAAAAGAATCCCACTGTTCCTCGGTACATGTGATAATGAAGAAGCACTGAACCGTTGGTAGCACCTTGAGTACATGAAGGGCAGTGAATACATTCCTTTTTGTCTATCTGTATTTCTTCCTTTCATATATTTGGACTCACTGTGAAGGAAGTGGGATTGCTTCATGAATGGTTCCTGGAAAATCTTTCAATAAGTGAAAATTCATAAAGGGTAAAAATGCCTTATGGGTTTTTTGAATCGACATATTTCATTAAGTGGATAATGGTGTGCAATTAGCAAAAAAATAGATTTCTAACTCAATGACCTCTACCCCAAAGGGCAAAGATGTTATCATGAAAACTTATATATTGCACATTCATAAATTGAGAATCACCGTGGCAATATCACAGCAAGGCATTCACTCCCACACCATATCATAAGACAGGCGCAGAATTAGGCCATTCAGTCCATTGAGCCTGCTCCATTATTGGATCATGGCTGATCTATTATCCCTCTGAACCACATTCTCCTGTAATCTTTGATACCATTACTAATCAAGAACTTGTCAATCTTCGCTTTAAAAATATGCAATAACAGCTCCTCCACAGCTGTCTGTGGCAATGAATCCCACAGATTCATCTCCCTCTGGCTAAAGAAATTCCTCCTCATCTGCATTCCCCATATCACCAGCTTCTTCCAATTTTATTTGTATAAAGGACATATTAATTCCTGCTGTGTTTAGAATTGAGCCAATAATCTTTCCGCCCGTGAAGTGAGAATGGAGCAAGCATCTTGTGACTACCATGTTGATGACAATATTTTGATGAGTTTATGTATTGCTCTCCCTCCAGGGTTATGATGATGGCTATGGAGGAGATTATGATGACCAAAGCTATGATACCTATGATAACAGTTATGCAAGTCAAGTGGAGAGGTGAGTAAAATAAATGGCCAATAGTTCCAACTGAGTTTGATTGCACTATGCATTATGTCTCAAAGTTAAGGCGTTTAAAACTGAATAGAACAAATCACAACTTAAATTGTGCAAAATCCCTATTAACTATGTTCAAGTTCAAGTTTAAGTGAGTTTATTGTCATGTGTCCCTGATACGACAATGAAATTGTTGCTTTGCTTCAGCACACAGAACATAGTAGGCATTTACTACAAAACAGATCAGTGTGTCCATATACCATAATATAAATATATACACACAATATACCGTAATATAAATATACACACACGTAGAAGGTCAAGTTGGGACAATGACATAGAAACAGATGGAGGCCATTCAGCCCATCCACCATCTTTTGCCATTGACTATATAATTGCTGATCTGCACCATGCATCCATACTAGTTGCATCCATCAGGACAAAAAATAACATAACATATAACATATAACAATTACAGCACAGAAACAGGCCATCTCGGCCCTACAAGTCCGTGCCGAACAATTATTTTCCCTTAGTCCCACCTGCCTGCACTCATACCATAACCCTCCATTCCCTTCTCATCCATATGCCTATCCAAATTATTTTGAAATTATACCAACGAACCTGCCTCCACCACTTCCACTAGAAGCTCATTCCACACCGCTACCACTCTCTGAGTAATGAAGTTCCCCCTCATGTTACCCCTAAACTTCTGTCCCTTAATTCTGAAGTCATGTCCTCTTGTTTGTATCTTCCCTATTCTCAAAGGGAAAAGCTTGTCCACATTAACTCTGTCTATCCCTCTCATCATTTTAAAGACCTCTATCAAGCCCCCCCTTAACTTTCTGCGCTCCAGAGAATAAAGACCTAGAGGGAACTAGAGGGAAACAGAGTTTGAAAAACATGCTGAAGGAATTGAGCTGGTCAGGTAGCATCTGTGAGGAAATTGGACTAGACATTTCTCTACCCTAGTTGTCTGGTTTGGGTCGGTATCCATCTTCAGTCTGTCCATTATCCTCACAGGTGCTGCCTGACACACTTTGTTTAACCAGCAGACTCTTGTGTCTCCATTGGGAAGAAAATGTCAATTAATTAATGATAAGTTAAAATAGAAGTTGAAGAACAAATAAAACCTAATGAGAATTAAGTCATGTTAAAAAAAAAAGCCAAACAAACCTTGAGTCAATGTAATAATGACATTACTAGGAAGGGAACAGTGTGTTTGGGAACAAAGAGTCACCGAACAGAGCCATGGGGTTTTTTTGGCAAAGCAGGGTGAAAACAAGAAAAATAAAATATATAATCCTAAAACTTGAGGGCTATTAGCAATGGTTTCAGTAAATAATTGCTTTTTCACAGAAAGTGGTAATCGTCTTATCTTTGAGTTTAAGTTGTAATTCAAACATTATACTTACAACAGGATCAGGCAGAGATTAGAGTGATGCTGGCCAAGTGCAGGCAGATGGGATTAGTTTAGATTGGAGTCATGGTCAGCACACATAAGGTGGGCCCAAGGGCTTGTTCCTGTACTGTGCTGTTCCTTGTTGTTTTTTAAGCAGATTAAAGATTATTGATTGCTGGATGTGTGGGTGTGAAGGAGCGGTAGTGGAGGAGTCCTTGCTGTCGCTTTGTGTAGGAAGGAACTGCAGATGCTGGTTTACACCAAAGGTAGACACAAAATGCTGGGGTAACTCAGCGGGTCTGGCAACATCGCCGGAGAAAATGAATAGGTGACGTTTCGGGTCGAGACCCTTCTTATTCTGGATTCCAGATTCTGGTTCTGGAAAACCTTGAGGTGCTCATAGCAGAAAACCAGTGCAATTTCTAAGTGGTGAGAGATTGGGTAGTAACAATGTTCAAAGATATCTTGGTGCTCTTATACACAAGTCACTGAAAGCCAACTTGTTGATGCAGAAAATAATTAAGAAGGCAAATGGAATGTTGGTCTTTATTCGTAGTGGGTTTGAGTACAGGAGGAAGGATTTTCTAGCTGAAACATTGGTTCTAATTATCTTTTTCCTGACCTGTTGAATGTTTCCAGCATTTTCTGCTTTTATTTCAGATTTCCATCATCTGCAGTGTTTAGATTTTCAGTAAAAATGACAGGGAAAAGATATGGAAACTAGGGGAAAAAAAGAAATAGAACATCATGTTCAGTTTTAGACTCCTTACCAAAGAATGGATATACTTGCCATAGAGGGTGTGAGGTTGTACAGCACATATTGTCTAAACTGCTTCGAAGGGTGGGGGGGGGGCAAGTATGAGGAAAGATTGAATAGACTATAGATCTGTATTGTCGAGACTTTAGAAGAAATACTGTAGAGGAGGTTCATTGAAACGTAAGGGATGCAACATGTTGGAGACAGGTAGGGTGTTTCTCTTGGCTAGGAGTCCAGACTCAGGAGCACATTGGAGAAATAGGGGTTGGCCACTTAGGACAGAAATGAAATGAAATGTCTTCACTCAGTAGGTGTTGAGTCTTTGCACTTCCCTACCCTGGCATGTCTCTGAAGACTTAGACATTAGACAATAGGTGCAGGAGTAGGCCATTCGGCCCTTCGAGCCAGCACCGCCATTCAATGTGATCATGGCTGATCATCCCCAATCAGTACCCCGTTCCTGCCTTCTCCCCATATCCCCTGACTCCGCTATATTTAAGAGCCCTATCTAGCTCTTTCTTGAAAGTTATCCAGAGAACCGGCATCAACTAAGTCTGAGGCAGAGAATTCCACAGACTTAGTTGTTCAATTCATTCAATTATAGAGATCGCTAGATTTTGGGATATCGGGGAAATCAAGGGATATGGGGTTAGTGGAGAACAATGCTCTGAGAAAGATGATCAGTCATGATCCAGATGAACAGCAGAGCCAGTTCAAAGAGTCAGATGGCTAAAGGGCCTGTCCCACTTGCCGATTTTTTTGGCGACTGCCGGCGTCATATCAGTGGTCCGAAAAGATTTTGAACGTTTAAAAACCCAGCGGCGACAAAAAAAATGTTGCGACACTTGAAAAAAAAACGCGCGTCATACGTCATCTCGCCGCATCACGTCGCGTGACCTGATACGTCAGTGAATGATGCCGGCAGTTGCCGAGAAATTGCCGGCAAGTGGGACAGGCCCTTTACTCCTGCTCTTGGTTCTCATGTACCAATAGAAGACCAGTGAACATTAATCTACCAGTCCTGATACCCCCCCCCCCCCCCAGCAAAAGGGGGAGATGGGGTGTGAATAGGATGGGGGTGCGGGGGCAAAGTGGGGGAATGTTACTTAAATTACTGTTCAAAGCTCACCCTGAAAATGTTGTGCAGTTTAACACGAGATACTTCCGAACTAAGGCTGGGGTTAAGTGGAGGAAGGAACTGAAGATGCTGGTTTACACCGAAGATAGACACAAAATGCCCAAGAAGCATTTTGTTGCTATTTTCAGCCCGATGTTAGTTATGCAAAGAATGTGAGATATTGCAAAGATTCACCTTGCTCCTGTTATTTCAAAGTCACCACTTAAATCTATCCTTTTCAATTTCCCTTTTTAAACTAATTCCCAATAAATTTCTTGTGCTTTTCACATCATAATTCAAATCATTGGATAACTCATAAACATTAGCACAAGAATGAGTTTGAATTTACCAACACGAATCTGTATTAGTATAACTCCTTCCCCAATAATATGTATACCATTGACCTTAATGCAACATCACAGAAAATTTGTATTTTGCTGAGGCCCAAATACTGTTATGTAACAAAAACAATTTACTGGCAGCATTTTATTAAGGAAAGAGTGCAATTTTTATGTACCTGATATATTTAATTATAGTTTGATGGAAATGTATAAATGAATCAATTGAACATATGTGTCTGGTTTAATGATAAAAACAGAGTGACATGATTAAGCTTGATTGCACCCAAATGTGATAACATTTTCTAAACATTTCAAGACCATTAATTCTTATTCAAAGTGAAGGCAGCCACAATAACTGGAAGCAATCTGAAGTGGTGAAGTGAGATCTATTTCAAAGCCTTGCGAGGGAAATGCAAATTCAAAATAACTATTAGATGGTTGTGGTGAAAAAGTATTTGCATGCCTGGGCTTTTTGTGAGATTGGCTGTGCTGTAAATGAACCACACATTGGTCAGAATGAGGAACTGTCTGAGGGCAAGGGAATAAATGACAGCGAGAGAAAGCAGATGAGGGAAATAGAGTGAGAGGGTGAAAGGAAGTCCGAATAGCACATTACACCAGATGGGCTGAATAGAAACATAGAAATTAGGTGCAGGAGTAGGCCATTCGGCCCTTCGAGCCTGCACCGCCATTCAATATGATCATGGCTGATCATCCAACTCAGTATCCCGTATCTGCCTTCTCTCCATACCCCCTGATCCCCTTAGCCACAAGGGCCACATCTAACTCCCTCTTAAATATAGCCAATGAACTGGCCTCAACTACCCTCTGTGGCAGAGAGTTCCAGAGATTCACCACTCTCTGCGTGAAAAAAGTTCTTCTCATCTCGGTTTTAAAAGATTTCCCCTTTATCCTTAAGCTGTGACCCCTTGTCCTGGACTTCCCTAACATCGGGAACAATCTTCCTGCATCTAGCCTGTCCAACCCCTTAAGAATTTTGTAAGTTTCTATAAGATCCCCTCTCAATCTTCTAAATTCTAGAGAGTATAAACCAAGTCTATCCAGTCTTTCTTCATAAGACAGTCCTGACATCCTAGGAATCAGTCTGGTGAACCGTCTCTGCACTCCCTCTATGGCAATAATGTCCTTCCTCAGATTTGGAGACCAAAACTGTACGCAATACTCCAGGTGCGGTCTCACCAAGACCCTGTACAACTGCAGTAGAACCTCTCTGCTCCTATACTCAAATCCTTTTGCAATGAAAGCTAACATACCATTCGCTTTCTTTACTGCCTGCTGCACCTGCATGCCTACCTTCAATGACTGGTGTACCATGACACCCAGGTCTCGCTGCATCTCCCCCTTTCCCAATCGGCCACCATTTAGATAATAGTCTGCTTTCCTGTTTTTGCCACCAAAATGGATAACCTCACATTTATCCACATTATACTGCATCTGCCAAACATTTGCCCACTCACCCAGCCTATCCAAGTCACCCTGCAGTCTCCCAGCATCCTCCTCACAGCTAACACTGCCCCCCAGCTTAGTGTCATCCGCAAACTTGGAGATATTGCCTTCAATTCCCTCATCCAGATCATTAATATATATTGTAAATAGCTGGGGTCCCAGTACTGAGCCTTGGGGTACCCCACTAGTCACTGCCTGCCATTGTGAAAATGACCCGTTTACTCCTACTCTTTGCTTCCTGTTTGCCAGCCAGTTCTCTATCCACATCAATACTGAACCCCCAATGCCTTGTGCTTTAAGTTTGTATACTAATCTCTTATGTGGGACCTTGTCGAAAGCCTTCTGGAAGTCCAGATACACCACATCCACTGGTTCTCCCCTATCCACGCTACTAGTTACATCCTCGAAAAATTCTATAAGATTCGTCAGACATGATTTACCTTTCGTAAATCCATGCTGACTTTGGCCAATGATTTCACCACTTTCCAAATGTGCTGCTATCCCATCTTTAATAACTGACTAGCAGTTTCCCCACTACCGATGTTAGACTAACTGGTCTGTAATTCCCCATTTTCTCTCTCCCTCCCTTCTTAAAAAGTGGGGTTACGTTTGCTACCCGCCAATCTTCAGGAAATACTCCAGAATCTAAAGAGTTTTGAAAGATTATTACTGATGCATCCACTATTTCTGGAGCTACTTCCTTAAGTACTCTGGGATGCAGCCTATCTGGCCCTGGGGATTTATCGGCCTTTAATCCATTCAATTTACCCAACACCACTTCCCGGCTAACCTGGATTTCACTCAATTCCTCCAACTCCTTTGACCCGCGGTCCCCTGCTATTTCCGGCAAATTATTTATGTCTTCCTTAGTGAAGACGGAACCAAAGTAGTTATTCAATTGGTCCGCCATATCCTTGTTCCCCATGATCAACTCACCTGTTTCTGACTGCAAGGGACCTACATTTGTTTTAACTAATCTCTTTCTTTTCACATATCTATAAAAACTTTTGCAGTCAGTTTTTATGTTCCCTGCCAGTTTTCTTTCATAATCTATTTTTCCTTTCCTAATTAAGCCCTTTGTCCTCCTCTGCTGGTCTTTGAATTTCTCCCAGTCCTCCGGTATGCTGCTTTTTCTGGCTAATTTGTACGCATCATCCTTCGCTTTGATACTATCCCTGATTTCCCTTGTTATCCATGGATGTACTACCTTCCCTGATTTATTCTTTTGCCAAACTGGGATGAACAATTTTTGTAGTTCATCCATGCAGTCTTTAAATGTCTTCCATTGCATATCCACCGTCAACCCTTTTAGAATTAATTGCCAGTCAATCTTGGCCAATTCACGTCTCATACCCTCAAAGTTACCTTTCTTTAAGTTCAGAACCATTGTTTCTGAATTAACAATGTCACCCTCCATCCTAATGAAGAACTCAACCATATTATGGTCACTCTTGCCCAAGGGGGCACGTACAACAAGATTGCTAACTAACCCTTCCTCATTACTCAATACCCAGTCTAAAATAGCCTGCTCTCTCGTTGGTTCCTCTAAATGTTGATTTAGATAACTATCCCGCATACATTCCAAGAAATCCTCTTCCTCAGCACCCCTGCCAATTTGATTCACCCAATCTATATGTAGATTGAAGTCACCCATTATAACCGTTTTGCGTTTGTCGCTTTGGCCTGCTTTGTGCTGTAGATTTAATTTAAGAGGCATATAAGAGGCTTTTGGATAGGCACATGATAGGCCGCCTGGGTCAAGACGAGATGGAGAGACGTGGAAGTCAGTGGAACCATCTAGGCTACACCATTACATCAATGACCCCATGGACGTCCCTGGCCAGGACCTGCCCCGAAAACAGTGGACAACCCTCAACCGCTTGAGGACAGGCATCAGACGCTATGGAGTAGCGATGAAGAGGTGGGGCCTCGTGGACAGTGAGCGCCTCCTGCGAGTGTGGGGACCCAACACAGACAGTGGAGCACAGAGTCACCAGTTGCCCCAAACACCGGCCACCGAATGGTGAACGAGGTCTGATTGACCTGGACGATGACACGTTGGCCTAGCTCGCATCAACGGAGCTGCAGGTCTAGAAGACACACGACAGAAGAAGAAGATGATATGCAGGGAATGGAGAGTTAAGGATCATGTGCAGGCAGATGAGATTAGTTTAACCTGGCATCGTGTTTGCACAGATACTGTGGGCTGAAGGGCCTGTTGTGTGCTGCACTGTTCTCTGTTCTGTGAGAGCTGGCCTCTTATGTCTTGAGGCCTTAACTTAGAAACATAGAAATTAGGTGCAGGAGTAGGCCATTCGGCCCTTCGAGCCTGCACCGCCATTCAATATGATCATGGCTGATCATCCATCTCAGTATCCTGTACCTGCCTTCTCTCCATACCCCCTGATCCCTTTAGCCGCAAGGGCCACATCTAACTCCCTCTTAAATATAGCCAATGAACTGGCCTTAACTACCTTCTGTGGCAGGGAATTCCAGAGATTCACCACCCTCTATGTGAAAAATGTTTTTCTCATCTCCGTCCTAAAAGATTTCCCCCTTATCCTCAAACTGTGACCCCTTAAGAGGTTAGATGATGGGAATGTTGCAGGAGGGGTGTTGTAGTTTTCACCGTAACCCCTTCATGTAAGTGGCACCATGCTTAATTGTGCCTCGTAGCATGTACTTGGAATGGTCTTGTGGCATAGAGTGTCTCGTAGCACGTACATTCCACAGCCTTGGAATGGGCACGATGACCGGGAGAATTACAAATCAGGGACCTTTACAGCACAGAAGAAAATAATAATTACCTTCCGTTACAACTGACCTTCCCTTACTTTAGCCAGAGGGTGGTGAATCTATGGAATTCATTGCCACAGAAGGCTGTCGAGGCCAAGCTAGTGGATATGTTTAAGGCAGAGATAGATAGATTCTTGATTAGTACGGGTGTCAGAGGTTATGGGGAGAAGACAGGAAAATGGGGTTAAATAGATCAGCCATGATTGAATGGCGGAGTAGATTTGGTGGGCCGCATGGCCTAAATTCTACTCCTATTCCTTATAGAAACATAGAAAATAGGTGCAGGAGTAGGCCATTCGGCCCTTCGAGCCTGCACCGCCATTCAATATGATCATGGCTGATCATCCAACTCAGTATCCCGTACCTGCCTTCTCTCCGTACCCTCTGATCCCCTTGGCCACAAGGGCCACATCTAACTCCCTCTTAAATATAGCCAATGAACTGGCCTCAACTACCCTCTGTGGCAGAGAGTTCCAGAGATTCACCACTCTCTGTGTGAAAAAAGTTTTCCTCATCTCGGTTTTAAAGGATTTCCCCCTTATCCTTAAGCTGTGACCCCTTGTCCTGGACTTCCCCAACATCGGGAACAATCTTCCTGCATCTAGCCTGTCCAACCCCTTAAGAATTTTGTAAGTTTCTATGAGATCCCCTCTCAATCTCCTAAATTCTACAGAGTATAAAACAAGTCTATCCAGTCTTTCTTCATAAGACACTGACATCCCAGGAATCAGTCTGGTGAACCTTCTCTGCACTCCCTCTATGGCAATAATGTCCTTCCTCAGATTTGGAGACCAAAACTGCACGCAATACTCCAGGTGTGGTCTCACCAAGACCCTGTACAACTGCAGTAGAACCTCCCTGCTCCTATACTCAAATCCTCTTGCTATGAAAGCCAAAATACCATTCGCTTTCTTTACTGCCTGCTGCACCTGCATGCCTACCTTCAATGACTGGTGTACCATGACACCCAGGTCTCGCTGCATCTCCCCCTTTCCCAATCGGCCACCGTTTAGATAATCATTGCTGATCATCCAACTCAGTATCCCGTACCTGCCTTCCCTCCATACCACCTGATCCCTTTAGCCACAAGGGCCACATCTAACTCCCTCTTAAATATAGCCAATGAACTGGCCTCAACTACATTCTGTGGCAGAGAGTTCCAGAAACTCACCACTCTCTGTGTGAAAAATCTTATGACCTTGTAAGCATCCTCTTCATACCCTGTGTACTTCCTCTAGAGTTGCTGATCAATTTATTTTGTTCTTGTAGGCCCCAGTGCGGACAGGGCTAATACCAGTCTGCCCCAGATTAGTGCTGCATTCTACATATTTTTCACATACATATTTTGCTTCAGAGAGCCTAAATTAATTGATATGCGTCATAGTCCAGATACTAGTCAAACAAATGGAAGATTAATATGCCGGTCTCAATTGGAAGTAGCATTGGATTATGACAGCAGCAATTCAGCCAAAGCCGACCATTCCCACATTTCTGTTTAAAGCAGTGTTTTAGTGGTTATGGTTGTAGGCTTGTCTTTGATAGATCTCGTGGTACAGTTTATTAGTGGCAGGTCATAAAAGTCAGTGTAGGATGGCAACACGAATGAACCTTGTGGAAAGTGCCCAGCTCAATGCCAGCCCATTGATGGACTGTCTGTAGTCTGTTGCATTGGTGGGTGAAATGTGTAGGTGAATGGAAACAGGAGGGGGGAGCAAAAATGTGTGAAGGAAAGAAGGGCGATGGGAAAGGGAACAAAATGGGAGGATCGGAGATGAGCCGGAAGGAGAACAATAGAGAAGGGAACACAGGAGGTTAGGGATACACGGAAATTGGAAAATTCACTGCTCATATCATTGGGTTGCAGATGTAGACTGGTGGCCAATATTGTACTTCATGTGCCATTGTCATCATTCTATGGCAGCCTGCTGTGCCAAATGCACATGAGACACTTCAACCAATCAATGAGTGACCACAGATGTGGTGTGGCAGTGCCTAACGGCAGCGGCTCGACAGCAGTCCGTCTGTTTTTTTTAATTTTTGTTTCGTTAAATGTATGTCTGATTCTAGTTTTATTATTTTTTTTAGCTGTGTATATGTGGGGAGTAGGGGGGTGGGGGAAACCGCTTAAAATCTCTTCCCTGTTCAGGGACCCGACTTTTTCCCTGTCGGGTCCCCGATGTCGTTGGGCCTAACATCGTGGAGCCGGCGGCGGCCTCCGGCCGGAACTAACCTGACGGCTCCAGTCGCGGAGCCTGCGGTCCTGCCATCGCGGAGCTGGCTGACTTTGGAGCGTGAGGAGCTGTGGTGGCGCGCGGCTGTGACCCGACTTAGGAGCTTCGGAGGCTCCGGCCACAGGCCTGGTGGACGGGAACATCGGGAGCTCGCAGGTCTCTGGTGGGAGACCGCTTATCGGAGCTCCCGCAACGGCAATTTCTCCCACTGGAATCGCGGGGTTTAAAGGACTCGGAGCGTGGCCTAACAGCTGCGGGACTTACCAGCGCTCGCCGGGGGATTCAACATCGGGAGCCCCAGTTCACCTCGATGTTGCAGTTGGACTGCTGGACCGCGGGAGAAAACAAAGGGAAGAGATAAGACTTTTGCCTTCCATCACAGTGAGGAGGTGTTGGAGACTCACTGTGATGGATGTTTGTGTAAACTGTGTTAAGTGTGTGTCTTGGGTTTTTTTTGTAATTGTTAAGACTGTAGAAAATGCAATTTAATTCAAACCAAGCTGTTTGAATGACAATAAAAGGCATTCCATTCCACAGGGTGAGGTGGACTAGGAGCTATTGACGTGCCACTGATTCTTGTACGCAACCTTTAGGCAGCATGGTAACACTTCTACGATCCACTGAGAAGGGTCCCGATCAGAAAGTCACCCATCCATTTCCAGATGCTGCCTGAACCATTGAGTTCAGTGGTTAAATGGTGTTTTTATTGCCACGTGTGCAAACGCACTGTGAAATAATTTTCTTACATACTGTCCAGTAAAGTATTGCCATAAATAAGCACATCCCCGATTAGCAAAGTGTACAGAAATAGTCTTCTGAGCCTGCATGCAAGAGGCTCCATGTTTTGTTGCCATTTTCAAAATCCAATCTGCCCTCTAGTTCTTGGGAGCAATGCCCGATCCATACAAGTCCCAGGCTGCTGCAAGCCTCCAGCCATCACCTTACCTGGATGCGACCAACTAGATGCAGGAAAAATGTTCCCAATGATGGAGGAGTCCGGAACCAGGGGCCACGGTCAAAGAATAAAGGGGAGGCCATTTAAAACTGAGATGAGAAAAAAACATTTTCACCCAGAAAGTTGTGAATTTGTGGAATTCTCTGCCACAGAGGCAGTGGATGCCATTTCACTGGATGAATTTATAAGAGAGTTAGATAGAGCTCTGGGGGCTAGTGGAGTCAAGGGGTATGGGGAGAAGGCAGGCACGGGTTTCTGATTGTGGATGATCAGTCATGATCACAATGAATGGCGGTACTGGCTCGAAGGGCCGAATGGCCTCCTCCTGCACCTATTTTCTATGTTTCTATGTTCCTCTCCTTGCCATCCACCTTTGTGCCCCATTTAAACTGAAGATAGACAAAAATTGATGGAGTAACTCAGCGGGTCAGGCAGCATCTCTGAATAGAAGATGGGTCTTCAGAAGATGGGTCTCGACCCAAAACGTCACCCATTCCTTCTATCCAGAGATGCTGCCTGTCTCGCTGAGTTAGTCCAGCATTTTGTGTCTATCCCCTGCAGCAGACCTTGCGGGCCAGACCTCGGTTCCTTCTCCAACCAGCCTTGCTCCTCGCCCGTTGCAACCATAAGTGATAGGAGTTGAATTAGGCCATTTGGCCCATCAAGTCTCCTCCGCCATTCGATCATGGCTGATCAATCTCTCCCTCCTAACCCCATTCTCCTGCCTTCTCCCCACAACCTCTGACACCCATACTCATCAAATCATCGTCATCATTGTCACTGGCTCCATCCTCCTGCTCTCTGCACTACGGGGGGGATGGGCAGGGACCGGCTTGGTGCCCCCCCCCCCCCCCCCCCCCCCCCACATGCTGCAGCCTGCCAGGTCTTGCATTCGGCTGCAGGGGATGAACAAGGGCCAGCTGGGTGATTTCCTCCATGCAGGCCGCGGAGCTTCTCCGGTACTCAAGGTTCCAGCATCTGCAGTACATTGTATCTCCACATTTACCGTCTTGTTTCATTGTCTCCCCAGACTCCGCTACTCACGTACACACTTGGGGTAATTTACAATGGCCAACTCACCTACCAAACCTCACATAGAAACTTAGAAACATAGAAACATAGAAAATAGGTGCAGGAGTAGGCCATTCGGCCCTTCGAGCCTGCACCGCCATTCAATATGATCATGGCTGATCATCCAACTCAGTATCCTGTACCTGCCTTCTCTCCATACCCCCTGATCCCTTTAGACACAAGGGCCACATCTGACTCTCTCTTAAATATAGCCAATGAACTGGCCTCAACTACCTTCTGTGGCAGAGAATTCCACAGATTCACCACTCTCTGTGTGAAAAAAGTTTTTCTCATCTTGGTCCTAAAAGATTTCCCCCTTATCCTTAAACTGTGACCCCTTGTTCTGGACTTCCCCAACATCGGGAACAATCTTCCTGCATCTAGCCTGTCCAACCCCTTAAGAATTTTGCAAGTTTCTATAAGATCCCCCCTCAATCTTGTAAATTCTAGCGAGTACAAGCCGAGTCTATCCAGGGTTATACAAAAAAGCTGGAGAAACTCAGCGGGTGCAGCAGCATCTATGGAGCGAAGGAAATAGGCAACGTTTCGGGCCGAAACCCTTCTTCATATGAAAGTCCTGACATCCCAGGAATCAGTCTGGTGAACCTTGTCTGTACTCCCTCTATGGCAAGTCCTAGGGATGTGGTGAGAAACCAAAGTACTCGGAGAAAGCCCACGCGGTCACAGGAAGAACGTGCAAACTCTACACAGGCAGCACCCGTGGTCAGGATCGCTGGAAGTGTGTCAGCTGCAACACCCAGAGCAAGGGTCTGCTTTCAGAACGTGGGAGATCGTCAGCTTTGCAGGAGTTACTGAAAGAAAAATAGCTCTACATTGAAAATGATAAAAGATGTTCAGCAAACGACACAAGAGGGTGACACAGCCCGGAGTAACATCACATCAGTCGCTCTCCTTGACTGCAACATTTGTGCATTGTGCCACCCTTAGCTGTCGTAAGTCTTTTGCTAAGTTTGGCAAAGTTCAGCTTTGCCTCCAGCACCTTCAAGGTCGGCTGCAGGAGGTCCCCCCGGTCACAGAGGCGGTCGGGCGAGGGTAGGGAGGTCGGGTCTCGAGCCTGCAGCAGCCTGGGACTTAACTGGGCTCACCTGGATCAGGAGAGCTCCAGTGCTCCCAGCATGTGGAAGCACCGGACCTTGGACTTTTTCATTGTAAATGGCACCAAAATATGGCGACTGTGCATTTGTGGGTTATGCAAAAGTATATCACTGAGCTGTGTATACATGACAATAAAGAACCATTGAAGTCCAAGTGACCCTCACCCTCTGTAGGCACAGTTTCAGGGCTTCAAGCCCTTTTATCGGGAAGAACAGTCGTGATTTCCTTGCTGATGTGGCTGAACTCTCATGTTAGGATTATGTCTTTGATTCCCTCCTCAGAAGAAACGGCTTCTCACTATCTACTTTCTGGAATATTTTAACATTAGCTAATGTGCTTTGGGCTTCAGCTCTGTGCTGCTCTTGAGTCAGCTACTGCTTTATGTTCCTGCTCTGCAAAACACTTAGAATTGTGAGCAAATAATTTGAGTGCAGGCAATTAATGTGGATACATTACTTGAAGCTTTAGTGCTACTTTGAATTACATTTGACATGTTGGAACATCATTGGCATTTAAAAAAAAGTTAGCAAATCTGTCATTATTCAAATTCTGAGGCATTTGGTTCCCTCCGGCTAAACATTAGGAATCCCGACACGAATTTCCAAGCAAAGATATTTATGACATTGTTGCCGCAATGAGCATTCTTCAATCATTCTGTGCTCTCGTTATATGACGACTCTCAAAATCTGATCTGTATCAATTGAATCCTCTTTTCATGTCTGTATATTACCCAAGCACTAAATTATTCATGGGTTCTTTTTCAGAGCACGTCTGGCGCTTAAACTCAACTGTTTGGTGTTTGTGAGAGAACAGTTTTGCAAACTCAAGCGTAAACCGGTGGATGTTATATGAGAAAAGCCAGAGACAATTCAGCCCCTTACCTCACATCCGTACTTTTGCTGAGATCGATCTCGGCTCATTAGCACGCATCTTCTGGCCTTTTACATGCCTGCCTGACAAAACTCTCTCACTTCAGTCTTGAACTGATAAATTGACTTAACATCCACTGCCTTCAGGTGAAGCATTCACTCCTGATCCACATTAGCCCACACAACTTCCACTATTGTTCATGTTTTCCTACTTATCGGACGGAAAGCCTTGTGATTCCATCTTTGTATTTTTGAAGTTGCAAAGTGCCCTAGGTCTCCATTGATGTGGAGAGTGATAATCAAGGAGATAAAACGTACTCAGTTATATTGAAAACTTCATTTTCTATTAATGGATTAATTCGATAAGAGTTAGCAATCCAGTTTGGTGATACTCTGAATTCTTTTAAAATTCATAATGTTTCCCATCGCCGAAGTGCATTGTTAACATCCCACTGCATTTAAAACATGTAAGTGTGAATGTAGAACAACCAGAGGAAGCCACTGGGAATCAAATACAAGCAGCACAGTGGAGCAGCTAGTAGAGCTGCTGCCCCACAGCGCCAGAGACCCAGGGTCAGTCGCGGCCTCTGCTGCTGTCTGTGTGGAGTTTGCATGTTCGCCATGTTCCTCCCTGGGTTTTCTCCCCGTGCTGCTGGAAAAAGGCTCTCTGTGAGAAGCATTTTTTGGCTTTATTTAAAACTTTAATCGTGAATAACTTTTGAAATAGAGCATGAAATCTGAAGTGAAGCTGATGAGGTCGTGGAGGGGAAAAATGTGAGTAAGAATATGTAAAAATTTAAGTGTTAGTGGGGAGCGTTTTGCGGAAGATACAATGAATACAGACAGACACAAACACGCACACAAGATCAGACTTTTATAGGTATAGAGATGGAATGATTATCGGATCAGTGAAAACGGGTGCCTGATGGTTGTCAGGGACGCAATGAGCTGAAGGGCTGTTTCCATGTTGCATCTCTCCATAACTTTATTGCAACAAAGAGATTCCAGGTAGGTAGAATGGACACAAGGTAGAATGTGCACAAACAGCCAGGTAGAATGGACACAAGCTTTTCTCACCTGCTGGGTTCAGTGTCAGCATGCCACCCTCAATCAGAAGCCCATGGGTTCAAGTCACAGTCTAGGTGCGCAAACACATAATCTGGGGCAAAAGCCCTGTGCTGTACTGACAGAGGTGCCATCTCCTGTAGACAATATTAGACCATTGTGTGATTGATTAAAAGACACAGCACGGATACAGGCCCTTCAGCCCACAAGTCCACACCTATCATCAATCACCCATTCACAATGGTTCAATGTTATCTCACTTTCACATCCTCTCCCTGTGCATGAGGGGAAATCTACAGCCTGCAAACCCATAATGGGAAAAAGATTCTGACTGTCTACCTTATTCATAGAAACATAGAAACATAGAAAATAGGTGCAGGAGTAGGCCATTCGGCCCTTCGAGCCTGCACCGCCATTCGATATGATCATGGCTGATCATCCAACTCAGTATCCTGTACCTGCCTTCTCCCCATACCCCCTGATCCCTTTAGCCACAAGGGCCACATCTAACTCCCTCTTAAATATAGCCAATGAACTGGCCTCAACTACCTTCTGTGGCAGAGAATTCCAGAGATTCACCACTCTCTGTGTGCAAAATGTTTTCCTCATCTCGGTCCTAAAAGATTTCCCCCCTTATCCTTAAACTGTGACCCCTTGTTCTGGACTTCCCCAACATCGGGAACAATCTTCCTGCATCTAGCCTGTCCAACCCCTTAAGAATTTTGTAAGTTTCTATCAGATCCCCCCTCAATCTTGTAAATTCTAGCGAGTACAAGCCGAGTCTATCCAGTCTTTCTTCATATGAAAGTCCTGACATCCCAGGAATCAGTCTGGTGAACCTTCTCTGTACTCCCTCTATGGCAAGAATATCCGTCCTCAGATTAGGAGACCAAAAGTGTACGCAATACTCCAGGTGTGGTCTCACCAGGACCCTGTACAACTGCAGTAGAACCTCCCTGCTCCGATACTCAAATCCTTTTGCTATGAATGCTAACATACCATTCGCCTTCTTTACTGCCTGCCGCACCTGCATGCTTACTTTTAATGACTGCTGTACCATGACACCCAGGTCTCTTTGCATCCCCCCCCTTTCCTAATCGGCCACCATTCAGATAATAGTCTACTTCCTGTTTTTGCCACCAAAGTGAATAACCTCACATTTATCCACATTATACTGCATCTGCCATGCATTTGCCCACTTACCCAGCCTATCCAAGTCACCTTGCAGTCTCCTAGCATAATCCACGCAGCTAACACTGCCCCCCAGCTTAGTGTCATCCGCAAACTTGGAGATGTTGCCTTCAATTCCCTCGTCCAAATCATTAATATATATCGTAAATATCTGGGGTCCCAGCACTGAGCCTTGCGGTACCCCACTAGTCACTGCCTGCCATTCTGAAAAGGATCCGTTTACTCCTACTCTTTGCTTCCTGTCTGCCAGCCCGTTCTCTATCCACATCAATACTAAACCCCCAATACCGTGTGCTTTAAGTTTGTATACTAATCTCGAATACCTCTTATAATTTTATATACTGCTATCAGGTCTCCCGCAACCTCCGGTGTTACAGAAAACTATATTCATGCCCATCTATTCTCACTCTGTAGCTGACACCCTGTAATCCAGGCATCATTCTGGTCAATCTCTTCTGCACCTTTTCAAAACCTCCATATCCTTCCTGTAATGTGGTGACCAGCACTTCCTGTAATGTGGTGACCAACACTTCCTGTAATGTGGTGACCAGCACATCCTGTAATATGGTGACCAACACTTCCTGTAATGTGGTGACCAGCACTTCCTGTAATGTGGTGACCAGCACTTCCTGTAATGTGGTGACCAGCACTTCCTGTAATGTGGTGACCAGCACTTCCTGTAATGTGGTGACCAACACTTCCTGTAATGTGGTGACCAGCACTTCCTGTGTGGTGACCAGCACTTCCTGTAATATGGTGACCAGGGAATGCAAATGCTCCAGATGCAGCTTAACCAAAGCCCTATAAAGCTGCATCGTGACTTCCTGACTCTTATACTCAATGCCCCAATCCATGAAAGCAAGAATACGATTAGACTTCTTTAGGCGCTATAGGTGCATCAAATCCAGGACAAACAGACTCAGGAATAGTTGCTTTCCGAGAATTATATCTACTATAAATTCAAATTCACACATGCACTGACTACACCGCCCAACACGGGCTTCCATCTGTATATATGTATATATGTATGTAGCGCCGCAGAATTTGTGCACCTATTCCCCCCCCCCCCCATCTCCCTTCTGTTTTTTGTTTTTTCTGTTTCTTGTTTTTTGTGCTAAATTGTATGTATGCACTGAGTACGAGCAGCTTTCAGTTTCACTGTACATGTATAGTGACAATAAATGGCATATCTATCTATCTACCACTCATTCTACTAGTGTAGATCCCTCTGTAGATTAATGCTGTTAAGGTACACAAAAATGCTGGAGAAACTCAGCGGGTGCAGTAGCATCTATGGAGCGAAGGAAATAGGCAACTTTGCGGCCCGAAACGTTGCCTATTTCCTTCGCTCCATAGATGCTGCTGCACCCGCTGAGTTTCTCCAGCATCTTTGTGTACCTTCGATTTTCCAGCATCTGCAGTTCCTTCTTAAACACAATGCTGTTATGGGTCATGCCAGGATGCCAGATTCACCAGGATGTTTCCTTGCATGCAACGTTCCTGTTATGAAGTGAGACTGAATGGGCTGGGTTTGTTGTCCCTGGAGTAGTGGAGCTTGAGGGAAGATGTAGACTGGGTTTGTAGGGGTAGGGGGAGCAGGTGGGAACCTGCAGGAGGTGCACACAATGATGAGTGTCATAAACAAGGTAAATATAATATTTTTCTCATGGCAGTGGTGTCTAAGACTGGAGGGTATAGATTTAAGGTGAGGAAAGAAAGTTTAGCAGTGATCTGAGGAACAACATTTTTATCACAAGAGGACTGGCCATCTGAAATGTACTTGTTGAGAAAACTGTGGATGCAGGTACTCTCACAACATTTAAGAAGCATCCAGCCAAGAAGTACAAGGCACAGAAGCCTACGGACAGAGTTCTGATAAACTGGATTAGTATAGAAACATAGAAACATAGAAAATAGGTGCAGAAGGCCATTCGGTCCTTCGAGCCAGCACCGCCATTCATTGTGAACATTGCATCAATCTACAATCGTCGCCTATCAATAACCCGTGCCTGCCTTCTCCCCATATCCCTTGACTCCACTAGCCCCTAGAGCTCTATCTAACTCTCTCTTACATCCATCCAGTGACTTGGCCTCCACTGCCCTCTGTGGCAGGGAATTCCATAAATTCACAACTCTCTGGGTGAAAAAGTTTTTTCTCACCTCAGTCTTAAATGACCTCCCTTTTTTTTCTAAGACGGTGGCCCCTGGTTCTGGACTCGCCCAACATTGGGAACATTTTTCCTGCATCTAGCTTGTCCAGTCCTTTTCATAATTTTATATGTTTCTATTAGTCCCTCCTATAAGTCCCCCGTGATCTGTCTAAACTCCAGTGAATACGAGCCTAATCTTTTCAATCTTTCCTCATATGACAGTCCCGCCATCCCAGGGATCAATCTCGTGAACCTACGCTGCACTGCCTCAATCACAAGGATGTCCTTCCTCAAATTAGGAGACCAAAACTGTACACAATACTCTAGATGTGGTCTCACCAGAGGCCTATACAACTGCAGAAGAACCTCGTTACTCCTATACTGAAATCCTCTTGTTATGAAGGCCAACATTCCATTAGCTTTCTTCACTGCCTGCTGTACCTGTAAGCCAACTTTCAGTGACCGGTGTACAAGGATGGCCAGGTCTCGCTGCACCTCCCCCTGACCTAACCTTACCCCATTGAGATAATAATCTGCCCCCCTTGTTTTTGCCACCAAAGTGGATAACCTCACATTTATCTGTATTATACTGCATCTGCCACGCATCTGCCCACTCACTCAACCTGTCCAGGTCACCCTGTATGATAGCTACTTGATCAACACCCTTGTGGTGGGCCGAAGGGCCTGAATCTGTGCTGAATGACTCGATTAGTCTATTAGACCCGAAGCTCACCACGTGGGAAATCCACAGGGGAACGCATTACATTCATACAGTGGCTTTAATATAATCACACATCCCAAGGACTGTCACAGAAGTTGACACCGAAGAGATATTCAAAAGGATTATCCAGAAATGTGGACAAAGCCGTGGTGTTTGTGAAGGAGGGGTGGGATGGGAATGTTTAATGAGGAAGCTTCAGAGTTGAGGGCTGAACCCACATCCCCAAGGGCAGTACAGTTAGGGACGCACAAGGGAACTGAATTAAAAGAGTGCAGTGTCACTGGCTGCTTGTTGGGGCTAAACCAAACCAAACTCAGACCAAAGCCATTCCTAATTGACTGAGGTTGGGAAGTTGTAACTAAACTTACAATATTTTCATTTCCTGACAATAACTGATGGGCATTAGAGCCATAGACTCATGCACTTCAGTTTAGTTTATTGTCACGTGCACCAAGGTATAGAGCTAACAAGTCAGCGGAAAGACAATACATGATTACCATCGAGCCGTTTACAGTGTATAGATACATGATGAGGTACAACGTTTACTGCAAGGTGAAAACAGGCCCTTCATCCCACGCTGACCAACATGACCCATCTACACTTGTCCCAACTGCCTGCATTTGGCCTAAAACCCTCTAAACGTATCCTATCCATGAACCTGTCTAACTGTTTCTTAATCGTTGTGATAGTACCTACCGCCACTACCTCCTCCGGCAGCTCATTCCACCACCCTTGCAGTGAAAAAGTTACCCCTTAGGTTCATATTCAATCTTCTCCCCCCCCCCCCCCCCATCCTCTCACCTTAAAATATTAATAATAAGCAATATTAAAACCTTTAATTTCCATCAAACTCGACAATCTCTTTTCCAGCACTGTTAGTACAAATCGCAAGGGAAATGCCAGTTAATAAAAGCTTGCTGTGACCATTATTCAAATAGTAAAAGCTTGAGTTTGGATGTGTATTATTAATTTATTAACACTGTAACAACTGTAAGTAGCAATGGATAAGCGATGCGTGTACTCTGTTGGTGTCACTGGCATTTCGACAGAAGCAGAGGGTGAGCTTCAGAAGCCTTTGGCTACAAGAGTTCCGGATTTCACGCATCCTCTGCAACCTTTCCCCAATTTAAGCATTTCAGCAACAGGAATATTTATTGCAAATCTGCCATATTCCCTTTCACCCACAGAAAGATGCCATTTAGCCCGTCTAGTATTACCAGCAACCCTGTCAGACCCTGAAAATGGGTCTCTTACTTGAAACGTCACCTATCCATGTTGTCCAGGGATGTGTAGGAAGGAACAGCAAATGCTGGTTTACACCAAAGATAGACACAAAAAGGCTGGAGTAACTCAGCGGGTCAGGCAGCATCTCTGGAGAGAAGGAATAGGTGACGTTTGGGGTCGAGACCCTTCTTCAGATGACGCTGCCTTCTCCAGGGATGTTGCCTGCCTCACTCACTGAGTTACTCCAACACTTTTTGCCCTTTCCCTTCCCTATTTGCCTGTGACCTGTTCTGTTTCTCACAAGCACATCAACTCATCAGCCCTATTCCCCCACCCCATGCTAATTCACTAGTCACATACCCACACATTAGGGGGCGATTTACAGTGGCCAATGAGCCTGCCAATCCCATACCTTTAAGATGAGGGAGGAAGCTCGGAGCACCCGGGGGAAATCTATACAGTCACAGGGGGAACATGCAAACTCCACACAGACAGCACTGGAGGTCAGGATTGAACCCGGGTCGCTGGAGATGTAAGACAGCCACGCCATTGTTTAATGACAGGAGATAAACAGTAGTTGTTAGACTGACGGGCACAACTCTTTATAGGATTCGGGCTCATTCCCCAAGCACATTCACACCAGCAACAATGCTGAGCCTGAGGTTGGCTCTGTGTGTAGTAGTTGTTGGTCAAATGAAAGTTGAAGGGATGAGTTTAAACCGCAGTGAATACTCGATTGGAAATCTGCGTGGATGCGGGCTATGACTCAATCCGAAACATCACCTATTTCTTTTCTCCGGAGGTGCTGCCTGACCTGCTGAATTACTCCAGTTTCTTGTGTCTATCTTCGGGCTATGACTAACAACACTGCTAAAATATATTTTCAACTATCATAAAACTACGTGCAAAAAGCCTGCAGGATGGCTGGCACAATTCATTTAGCTCCTTGGAGATAACTTCAACTGAAGCTTTAAATAAAACTTTAAATCTGGCCTGAAGAAGGGCCCTGACTTGAAACATCACCTATCCACGTTCTCCAGAGTTTTTCCTGGGAAATTGGATTTGAAGGAGTAGGTCAGATACACAAATGGAATGTGGAGCGAGTGTAAGGGGAGGTCATAAGGTCATAGGAGCAGAATTAGGCCATTCGGCCCATCAAGTTTACTCTGCCATTCTCCCCCTCCTAGCCCCATTCTCCTGCCTTCTCCCCATAACCACTGACACCCGTACTAATCAGGAGGGATGGATTGAGCGGACTATTCTGCAAGCACGAGGCTTAACTCAGGGTTAGAAGTTGGGTGTTAATTCCATTTGCAGGAATATGAGCACAAAGAATCAGGCTGACAAACTCGTGTTGTAATGAGGAAGTGCTGTGGTCCCAGAGGTGGCAACTCTTGGATGAAATATTGCCGCAGAGACTTCTGCCTTTGGATAGATATAAGCAATGCCGTGACATTATCTCTAAAGAGCAAATAAGTTCTACCTGGCATCTTGGAAGATATTTAAACCTCACTCATCACCAATGGGAAAAAAATGTGTGATCATTATCAGCTTGCTGAGTGTAAGACCTAACACCATCAAGTGGTAATGACGTGAATATCATATCTCTTTACGGCACTGCCTTTATTACAAGTACAGCACAAAATTCTGATCAGTCAAGACATCTGACAAGAGAATCAAGGTTTATAGTTTCATCAGCACGCTGCCAAGCTATTCTTCTGCTAGGTTTCCTCTCCGTTCAGGTCTGATTCACTCCGGCATCATCACTGATCTCAGTCTGGCATGACAGTGGGTGATCTATGGAACTTGCCCCAGTCTGCCCCAGGTCTCTGGTCTGTTTAATAGTAAGATTAAACGAGTACTTACCAGTACGAAGTTTGATCTGTATTTTATGAGGAGTTACGATGAGGGATTACGTGAAGAACCCACCCAGCGCGCAGGCGCGGCATACTTCCAAGCAGCGGTGTGGAATCACAGATAGACACTAGTTGAAGTAAAGATAGTGAAGACCAACGAGACATTAGTCCGAATTTGATCTATATAATGAGGGTGGGAGCGGAGGGCACGTAATCCCTCATCGTAACTCCTCATAAAATACAGATCAAACTTCGTACTGGTAAGTACTCGTTTAATCTTACTATTTTACTTCG
The DNA here is from genome assembly GCF_028641065.1 of Leucoraja erinaceus. NCBI lineage: Eukaryota > Metazoa > Chordata > Chondrichthyes > Rajiformes > Rajidae > Leucoraja > Leucoraja erinaceus. Next base: position 15,026,224 of record NC_073381.1, read on the forward strand.
GAGTCACGTGAGTGACTACGTGAAGACTTCAAAGGTCTGTGATTTCAAACCGTGTGTAACAGTTATATCACTCACTGCCGAAAGATCATCGAGGGAGGAAGTGGTAGCTAGAGACCAACAAGTTTGTTTAGTTATAAAAGAAATATTTATTAACTATAACAAAAAACAAAATAGCTCCCATGGGCTTTAAATCATAACTTTGCGGTTTTTAAAACGGTATCCGCAAAGACGTCCTGTTCCATCAGCGGTTTGTTGTAAAATCGTTGGAATGTCGATTCCCTTGACCATCCCGCTGCTCTGAGGATGTGGTCGAGGGGAACCTGCATCCTATCCGCCGCTGAGGTGGACGCTGCCCTGGTTGAATGGGATTTAAAAACATTTGTGTTAATCCCTGCCATGCTGAGGACCTGTTTCAACCATCTGGATAATGTTTGGCTGGTTACCCGTCCAAAAGGCTTTCTGTGGCTAACCCATAAGGCTTTCTCTCTCCCTCTTAGCGTTTGGGTTGTGTCTAGATAATGATGAAGGTGGGTCACCACACACAGCCTAGGTTCTGGAGGGTAAGCCCGGAAGATCAACGGGGAGTTTGATGTACCTGGTCTACTTTGTTTTACCAACCCCGGCATGGTGAAAGTAATGGTATCTGGGGTGGTCACCATGTAGTTCAGATTAAGCTGATGGAGCGACTGAACCCTTTGAGCTGAGACAAGCGCCATGAGCATGAGGGTTTTGTAAGTGGCCTGTTCCAGGCTCAGGGATCCCACCGGAGGCCAACCTCGAAGGTGTGTGAGAACTACACTCACATCCCACATGTGAGTGTATCTAGGTGTAGGGGGTTTGGTATTAAAGATCCCCTTAAGGAGTCTGATGACTAGAGGGTGGGATCCCACACTATGCTGTTCTATCGGCATGAGGTATGCGGACAGTGCGCTCCGAGCCGTATTGATGGCACTGTAGCTCATCTTGAGATCATGGTGCAGGTGGGCCAGGAACTCCAGCACATCCGAGATCGAAGTCGTCGTGTAGGATGTCCCTGCGTCCAGACAGTACTGTTCCCATTTCCTGATGAAGGTCAGGTACTGTTTCTTGGTGGAAACTCGCAGGGATGCCGACATGGTGGTGATTGTTCTGTCTGATAACCCCAATCCCCGGTAAGGCCTGTTCAAAATCTGGAAACCAGGAGTTTCAATTTTTGGTGGCATGGATGGCTAATGCCAGTTACCGGGTGAGTCAATAATTGGGGGTGGTGTTGAAGGACCATTGGTGTCTCTACCACCATGTCGTGGAACATTGGGAACCATGGTTGGGTAGGCCAGTCGGGCACGACCAGAATGCCAGAGGCTGAGTCTGCCTGAATTTTCTGGAGTACCCGACTGATGAGGCAGAAGGGAGGGAAAGCATAGAAAAAGAAATTTCCCCAGTCCAGCGTGAAGGCATCTACCGCTGCTGCCTCTGGGTCTGGTTCCCAAGCCACATACATGGGTAGTTGGTGATTTAACCTAGACGCAAACAAATCTATATCTGGCGTACCATATTGCTTGATAATTTTAGCAAATAATTTTGGGTCCAACATCCATTCGATGTTGTCGTTGAATTTTCGTGACCTGGTGTCCGCCACTAAATTTAGTTTGCCTGGTAAATAGGCAGCTGATAGCCAAATATGTCTCTCGACACACCATTGCCAGATTATAGCAGTTAATTTGTCGCATGATACTGATTTAATGCCACCCATGTGCTGGATATAAGATACTGCCGTAGTGTTGTCGATCATAATTCTAACATGCACGTGTCGCATACCAGATGCATATGCTTTTAGCCCATAAAAGGCGGCGAGCATTTCCAAAAAGTTAATGCCCAGTGATTGTAGTAGCGATGCCTCTGAGTTAGTCCATCTGCCACCTGTGCTGTCTTTGGAGTTAGTAGCTCCCCAGCCTAAAGCACTGGCATCCGTTGCAATGGTTATGTTAGGATTGGTTACGGTGATAGGACTGTGACTGTGCCAAATATTGTCAACCCACCACTGAAGTTCTGATTTGGCTTCAGCGGGTAAATCCATTTTGCGATCATAATGCCCCCTATGAAGGCGTAATGCATGAGTCCTTGCTCTTTGTAAATTTTGATAATGCAAGGGCCCATGTTGGGCAGCCGGAAATGCTGCTACTATAGAGCCAATAACTCTGGCTACATGCCGTATTCTAGGTTGCGGTGTGGCAATTAAATGGCTACAAGCTTCAATGAGTGAAACTGTTTTGTTTCTGGGCAGAGTGACAGTCATGTGAATCGTGTCAATAGTGAAGCCTAAGTAATCCATGTTAGTAGTAGGCTCCAATATTGATTTATCTGGGTGGAGGATAAAACCCAAAGTTTCAAGGAGTTGTTTAGTGGCTAACACTCCTGCGACAGCTTGTTCCCGTGTTCTTCCTAATATGAGAACATCGTCCAGATAGGCCACTACTAAATGTTTTAGTTCTCTCAATTTCTTCATGGCCACTTTAAGAATTTTCGTAAATAGTCTGGGAGCTGTCGTTAAACCATTGGGCAAAGCTCGGTACTGCCATAGCTGGCCCCTCCAGATAAATTTCAGATATTTAAAGTAATCTTTATGAATGGGTACCAAATAGTAAGCATCTTTGATATCTATGCTTGCCATGTAGTATCCCTTGGAGATCAGTTGTCTGGCAGTGACAAATGTCTCCATTTTGAAATGTTGATACTCAACAGACTGATTGAGTGATGTCAGATCAATAATAATGCGACATCCACCATCTTTTTGGGTTTTGAGAAAAATATTTGATACAAATTCTTGCGGCTCGTGTGTGGTCATTTCTATGATGCCTTTAGCCACGAGCCGATCAAGTTCAGCTTGTCCTTCTACCTTCTCAACTGCCGAGGGAAGGAACACCCTTTGGGGCATGTGCTGAACTGGCGGTTCTACGCCTGGTTTGAATTCAATCTTGTATCCACTAATACTGTTGAGTATAAACTGATTGTTAGTAAGGGAGCACCAAACATGCTTGAAGAACCTCAAACGTCCCCCTGTTAATACTACACCCTTTGTCTGTGTATGTTGACAGGAACCAGACCCACCTACCTCCATGTTCACTTGTGGGGTCGTTTCCGGTGGGTCTGGCCCAAGGTTGTCCGTGTTGGTGCTGCGGTGGGGCGGCGCATCTTCCCACGGCTCCGCCCTGGGCCCCGCTCTAAAAAAGAGCACTGGGGGTAGTGGGAGGCGGTCACCAGGCTTTCACCAGCTCGGTATCTGCTGGTGGCTGCCGAGGCGTGCGGCCAACTGGGTGTCTTCGCCCTGCTCGGTCCTGGCCCTGCCCTCATGAGGCCTACTGGTTTTGCCGCCTCTTCCAACTCCTTGAGCCTTTTGGCCAGATCCGCACCAAATAGCAGCGCCTGTTGTTCGGGCGCTGGAGCTTTACAGAGGCCGGCATATGTTGGGTTGAGGGCAGGCCTGATGTTGTCCCGCCGTAGGTTGTTTAGCTCATACGTGGTGCTGCACATCAGTGCGAGGGCATCCTGCTGGGGTATGGTCAAGTCTTCATCCCCAACGGACCGAGCAAAGGCGGTGACGGCTGCTGAGTGGAGCTTCAGGACTCGCTGCATTTTGACCTCCTGAGCCCTTATGTGCTGCCCCAGCTGGTTCCAGATCTGCCCATTTACCGTCTTGACCCTCAGCGCCTCGCAATTTTCGGGCGCGATGTAGTTGTCAAGGGCCTGCTGGACAGCCTTGTCCTGCAGCGGGTTGTTGGACAGCCTGTTTATAGTTGCCGCCATTCTGGGTGGCAACACCATCCCAGTTGTTGGTGGTGCCGCATATCGGCCCACTACACCCAGTAGCTCTTCTTCCGGCACGCCCGGCATGCTGACGATATCCTCCGCCTGCCCTTGGGATAGGCCAGCCCAGTCCTGGCCTCCCTTACTGCCCTCGAATATAGAGGGTACAGAAGGGTGTGGAGAGGAGGAGGCCAAAGCCCGTCCTCCTGGGAGATGCCGCATCTCCTCATTAATCATACGCTCGAGGAGCTGCCTCATGCAGCTTATCCGAGCGTCTCCCCTTTTCGGTGGGGGAGAGTGTTTCCGTTCCTCCGAATCATCGGAGGACACCGGCCGGTCGGTTTTCTGTGTCGCCTTCCTCCCTGTGCGGGGCGTTGAGATCTGCAGCACTGGGGGCGGCTCGGTGTCGGGTGAGCGGGAGCGTTGAAAAAGCTCCTCCGCTGCGAGAGGCTGCCGTCCCGCTATGGACCCGTCCTCGGGTGGAGTAGGGCAGGCAGTCCTCCTGGCTGGTCGCTTGCGAGAGGCCATTATTCTCTCTAGCGCGACTCTGTAACAAAAAAGGCACTTACCTGAGGTCTCGTCTTTATGCTGCAGCTGGAGAGCCTGGCTCCAGCTGCTGCCGCTGTTGCACTGCTGACGTAATGCCGCGCCTGCGCGCTGGGTGGGTTCTTCACGTAGTCACTCACGTGACTCCGAAGTAAAATGGTCTTTGCACTGTTTACTGGTCTTTGCACTGTTTACTGGTCTTTGCATCCATGTCTGGACCTCCCAGGTCTTACCCTGCCCTTTTTCTGGACCGTCCCTCCTCTGTCTCTGCTTTGTCCCTGGATGGTCCACCATTTGTCTACGGTCTGTCCCAGGCCTGGCCCTGATGCATCTTCAGTATGTCACTGTTCTGTCCTTGCTGTATCTCTGGCCTACCTATCCCTGTCCTTTCTCTATTGTCTATCCCTGAACAAACTGTTCTCACGTTCTCCAGAGATGCTGCATTTCAATGTGGAGCAGCAGTAGAGTTGCTGCCTTACAGTACCAGAGACCCAGATACAATCCTGACTATGGGTGCTATGATGTAGAAACATAGAAACATAGAAAATAGGTGCAGGAGTAGGCCATTCGGCCCTTCGAGCCAGCACCGCCATTCAATATTCTTAATAACCTTATGACATGCCCAAGCATTTTACATCCATTGCAGTGTGTGATCACTGCCGTAATATCAGCCGGTACTGCTGCTGTTTGCTGCAGAGCTAGCTCCTACCAAGAGCAAGGTAGTAATGACTTTAGTTTAGTCTATAGACACAAAATGCTGGAGTAACTCATCGGAACAGGCAGCATCTTGGGGGTAATGTATCGGGTCGAGTTTAGTTTAGTTTAGTTTAGTTTAGATAGTTTAGTTTAGAGATACAGCACAGAAACAGGCCCTTCGGCCCACCAAGTCCACGCCGACCAGCGATATTCAGTACACTAGTTCTCACCTACATGCACACTGGGGACATAGAAACATAGAAACATAGAAAATAGGTGCAGGAGTAGGCCATTCAGCCCTTCGAGCCTACACCGCCATTCAATATGATCATGGCTGATCATCCAACTCAGTATCCTGTACCTGCTTTCTCTCCATACCCCCTGATCTCTTTAGCCACAAGGGCCACATCTAACTCCCTCTTAAATATAGCCAAGGAACTGGCCTCGACTACCCTCTGTGGCAGAGAGTTCCAGAGTTCCCAGAGAATGTACAGAGTTTGTACGTTCTCCCTGTGACCACGTGGATTTCCTCCGGGTGCTCCGGATTCCTCTGTAAAGATGTACAGATTTGTAAGTTAATAGGCTAATCAGTAAAAATTGAAATTGTCCCTAATGTGTAGGATATTGCTGGTGTACGGGGTGTTTGCTGGTCAGCATGGACTCAGTGGGCCGAAGGGCCCATTTCCACGCTGTATCTCTAAAGTATAAAGTAAATTTATAGAAAAATAATTTTGCTAACAACAACGAGTTTTTAAGAAGGGACTGCAGATGCTGGAAAATCGAAGGTAGACAAAAATGCTGGAGAAACTCAGCGGGTGCTGCAGCATCTATGGAGCGAAGGAAATAGGCAACGTGTCGGGCCGAAACCCTTCTTCAGACTTAACTAGTTGTTGACTAAAACTAGTTGTTACACAACAACACTTAAATTGTCTGAAGAAGGGTCCTGGTCCAAAACGTCACCTATCCTTGTCCTCCAGAGATGCTGCCTGACCCGCTGAGTTACTCCAGCACTTCATGTCTGTTTTTTGCAAACCAGCATCTGCAGTTCCTTGTTTTTCACCCTTTCATTAACATGTTTCCCCCTGTACCCAGGATGCAGTCCAGCCCTTGTGGTGCTAATTGGTCTCAGAATGCCAACAATGAACGGTGTACCCTGCTCCAGGGATACGTGGGCATGGGAGGAACCGGGGAAGAGCTGTTGCGATGGTCTGATCCCCTGCTGCCTCTATACGTAGATAGCCTCTAAACCGAAGATAGACATGAAGAAGGGTCTCGACCTGAAATGTCACCTATTCCTTTTCTCCAGAGATGCTGTCTGATCCGTTAAAGTTATTCCAGGTTTTTGTGTCTACCTTTGTTTTGAACCAGCAGTTCCTTCCGACACATATAGCCTCTTAAACAGTGTGGCTACCCTCCACCTTCTTGTTGCACACTGAAATTGACATGTTTTCAAGAGGGAGTTAGATTTAGTTCTTAGGGCTAACAGAATCAAGGGATATAGGGGAAAAAGCAGAAGGAGTGCTGATTGGGGATGATCAGCCATGATCACATTGAATGGCCGTGCTGGCTCGAAGGGCCGAATGGCCTACTCCTGCGCCTATTTTCTATGTTTCTATGATGCCACACCATCTGATATTTACAACAGCTTCCCACCAAAGTCTAAACACTAACCTGCTGCTAAAGCTGTTTGATTAGTGTCTACTTACTCAGACAGTTGCCAGTTTAGCGGCTCTTTTGTTAAATTAATACATCTCGTTCCGTTAGCAGCTAATTAATCCATAAAACTGGCGCAGCAAACTCCGAACCCTTCAGGCCACAATTTTAAAATATCTGCCAACTGCTTTCAAGCCCAGGATCAATGCGAGGCTTTACCAACCTTCACCATTAATCTCGCATGGAACGAGGATCACTCAGCAAACCCTACAGCTCTCTCCCTTTTATAAAGTCAAGTCAAGAGTGTTTAATTGTCATATGCACTGGGACCGGAACAATGCAATTCTTATTTTGTTGCAGCTTTAAAGGCACAGTAACTCAACAAAACAACAAATAAATAACCAATAATCAATATTGCAATCAATTATCAGGGTAACATGACCTCAATTGTGCAAACCGATGTAGTGCAACCTATACAAGGTCCACAGAGGATCATTGCTGAAGGAATTCATGTTCATATGTTATAGCAGCAGAATTCAGCCCATCAAGTATACTCCGCCATACAATCATGGCTGATCTATCTCTCCCTCTCAACCCCATTCTCCTGCCTTCTCCCCATAACCCCTGACACCCTAATGGGGCTGTCCCACTGTACGAGTTCTCCTGATTTTCTCCTAATTCGAACTCGGAGAATTACGGTAATAGCCGCTCGTAGGTACTCGGGGCTCTCGTGGACATTTTACAACATGTTGAAAAATCTTCACGAGTCTTCCCGAGCTTACCGCGTTTCCCGAGCACCTGCCGTTAGCGTAACGAGCCGCTAAGAAATGTCCTGAGCTTCGACGTACCCGCTACGCACATTCTACGTGCTTACCACGAATTAGATTTTTTTTAAAACTCGGGAGTGTTCTTGGGTGAACTTGTACAATGGGACAGGCCCATTAAGCCCTTGTCCCACTTAGGAGACCTAAACAGCAACCTCTGGTGACCTTGCCCACCGCCCAAGGTTTCCATGAGGTCACCGGAGGTTTTGGTCACTCTCCCTTATGGTCGAAAGTGGTTTCCGCGTGATCGAGGCTTCATCTAGGTTGCTGCTATTTTTTCATCATGATTAAAACCGGCCTCGACTAAAAATAGGATGCCATTTTAAAAATCGATAATTTTTTTGTCGCAGGTCTAGTCGAAGCCGGTTTTCTTCATAGTCGAGGAAGGTTTTCAACATATGCGTGGGAGGTGGTAGGAGGTTGCAGGTCACCTCGACCTAGATTTATTTTTGGGTGGTGGGCAAGGTCTCCAGAGGTTGCTGTTTAGGTCTCTTAAGTGGGACAGGGGCTGTATCAAGAATATGTCCAGCTCCACCTTAAAAATATCCATTGACTTGAGGCCATCCCTGATGTAAAAGGGGAGAGTTCCCACAGTGAGAGACCTATTCTGGGGACCTCCTCCGATGGCCAGATGGCAGTGCAGACTGCCACCACATAGCCAGGCAACTGATGAGGGCAAGAAGATGGGGAGTGTGGAGCAGTGGCCCTTCATGATAGTCCTCGGTGTGTCATGAAATGGGAGGAAAGCCATATAGGAGAGACCCTCCAGTTTAGTTTAGTTTAGAGATGCAGTGCGGAAACAGGCCCTTCGGCCCAACGGGTCCGCGCCGACCAGCGGTCCCTGAATGCTAACACTATCCTGCACACACTAGGGACAATTTTCAATTTTTTACCGAAGCCAATTAACCTACAAACCTGTACGTCCTTGGAGTGTGGAAAGAAACCGGAGATGCCGGAAAAAAAACCACAGGGAGAGTGTACAAACTCCACACAGACAGCACCCGTAGTCAGGATTGAACTCGGGACCCTGGCGCTGTAAGGCAGCAACTCTACCGCTGCGCCACTGTGCCACACACCATTGTGGGAGTGAGCTCCCTGGCTGACAGTAGCCTCCATGGGTCCTGCAGTGACTGGAGTGCAACTGGCACAGCCAAGATAACTTGGTAATTGAGTGACTAGAAACATTGCCTCATTGAATAAAGCTCCATTGAACCCTAGAAGTGGGGTAGATGAGACTGAAGGAATATTCAGCACAATTGAGACCACTCCTCCTATTGCTGGTGCTAGTGTTTTGAAAGAGATGTTTTATTAACTTACCGAGCAGCGAAGGCCTGGAAAGAGTGAATGTGGAGAGGATGTTTATAGCAGTGGGAGACTCTAGGACTGGAGGCCGTAGCCTCAGAATTAAAGGATGTATATTTAGAAAGGGGATGAGACTGACTTTCTTCGGTCAGAGTGTGAATCTGTGGAATTCATTGCCACTGATGGTTGTGAATGCCGTGTCAATGGATATTATTAAGGCAGAGCTGGACAGATTCTTGATTAGTAACGGAGTCAGGGGTTATGGGCCTAAGGCGGGAGAATGGGGTTGAGAGGGGAGGATAGATCAGTCATGATTGAATGGTGTAGATGGATGTGCCGAATGGCCAAATTCAGCTTGTGGATCATATGAACTTTACTAGTCCCCATGGACTTACTCACCCCCATGGATCTGAACAAAGCTGTGTTTTAACAAAGGGATTGGAGATTGGTACTCAGTCACTGCATTCTCCGTCATAACAAACTCGCTGTGTGGGAAACTATCTCATCTCCCATCTGGTCCGCTTGCCAATTACCTTCAGCATGTGCCCTCCAGTCACTGACATCGCTGCCAGTGGAAGCAATTCCTTCTTATTATTTTGTCAGCGGTTATTCACTTCACAGACTTCACCCGAGAACATGCCGCTGACTGAGTTGTGTTAAAGCACCTTATCGACACCCTTTGAAGTCAGTCTCTTCAAACAACAATCTCATTCCTTATCCACTCCCAGAATCACTCCCCCTATTCTCACAGCCCAAAACTGAAGCTTCTTGCGTTCAATTTTTCCCTTTGGAAGGATTGATTTTTCTCAGTGATAAAAGGATGAAAAGACCTCTCAGGACACATCGAGACGCAAAAAAGAACAAACGGACTTTTCTATAATGTTCTTAATAACCTTATGACATGCCCAAGCATTTTACATCCATTGCAGTGTGTGATCACTGCCGTAATATCAGCCGATACTGCTGCTGTTTGCTGCAGAGCTAGCTCCCACCAAGAGCAAGGTAGTAATGACTTTAGTTTAGTCTATAGACACAAAATGCTGGAGTAACTCATCGGAACAGGCAGCATCTTGGGGGTAATGTATCGGGTTGAGTTTAGTTTAGTTTAGTTTAGTTTAGAGATACAGCACAGAAACAGGCCCTTCGGCCCACCAAGTCCACGCCGACCAGCGATATCCAGTACACTAGTTCTCTCCTACATGCACACTGGGGACATAGAAACATAGAAACATAGAAAATAGGTGCAGGAGTAGGCCATTTGGCCCTTCAAGCCTGCACCGCCATTCAATATGATCATGGCTGATCATCCAACTCAGTATCCTGTACCTGCCTTCTCTCCATACCCCCTGATCCCTTTAGCCACAAGGGCCACATCTAACTCCCTCTTAAATATAGCCAATGAACTGGCCTCAACTAACTTCTGCGGCAGAGAATTCCAGAGATTCACCACTCTCTGTGTGAAAAATGTTTTCCTCATCTCGGTCCTAAAATATTTCCCCCTTATCCTTAAACTGTGACCCCTTGTTCAGGACTTCCCCAACATCGGGAACAATCTTCCTGCATCTAGCCTGTCCAACCCCTTAAGAATTTTGTAAGTTTCTATAAGATCCCCCCTCAATCTTCTAAATTCTAGCGAGTACAAGCCGAGTCTATCCAGTCTTTCTTCATATGAAAGTCCTGAAATCTCAGGAATCAGTCTGGTGAACCTTCTCTGTACTCCCTCTATGGCAAGAATGTCTTTCCTCGGATTAGGAGACCAAAACTGTACGCAAAACTCCAGGTGTGGTCTCACCAAGACCCTGTACAACTGTTTGCAAGAAGCCAATTAACCTACAAATCTGTAGGGTCTTTGGAATGTGGAACGAAACTGGAGCACCCGGAGAAAACCCACATGGCCACGGGGTGAACGTACAAACTCTGTACTGACAGCACCCGTGGTGAGGACCGAACCTGGGTCTCCGGAGCTGTAAGGCAGCAACTCTGCCGCTGCACCACCATGCTGCCCTAAATGACTTGATGAGCTATTTTTCAAAGATATGCACTAAAGTAACAAATGAATGAAAGACCTTTCATCCATTTGTTCTTTATCTCTCTATATCACTGTCTATATCTCTCGTTTCCCTTTCCCCTGACTCTCAGTCTGAAGAAGGGTCTTGACCCATAAACAACACCTATTCCTTTTCTCCAGAGATGCTGCCTAACCCGTTGAGTTACTCCAGCTTTTCGTGTCCAGCACCTGGTTCAGTGGTGGGACCGGTGGTGACTGCCCGCCCAGAGCAGCTATTGCATGTTCTGGTCACAGGGTAAATCAGGTGGTGAAGAGGGCATGAAGAGGGCGTTTGTCCACCACAGAGAGTTGTGAGTCTGTGGAATTCTCAGCCTCAGAGGGCGGTGGAGGCCGGTTCTCTGGATTCTTTCAAGAGAGAGCTAGATAGGGCTCTTAAAAATAGCAGTCAGGGGATATGGGAAGAAGGCAGGAACTCTGTACTGATTGGGGATGATCAGCCGTGATCACATTGAATGGCAGGTGCTGGCTCGAAGGGCTGAATGGCCTACACCTGCACCTATTGTGTATTGTCTATTGTCTAATGCCTTCAAAAGTCAGGGCAAGTGTCAGAGTACAAGCGTTTCATATCTGTACAGGATGTCGGTGAGACCACGCTTGCAATACTTGGCAGTACAAGTAAGAGGAAGGATGGCGTTAAGCTGGCAAGGGTCCAAAAAAGATTCACATGGAAATTACTCAGACAGGAAGGCTTGAGGTATCAGGAAAGACCAGACAGGCTGGGGAAATATTTTCCCTGGAGCTCAGGAGGCTGAGGGGTGACCACATAGAGGATTATAAAATCATGAGAGTCATAGATGAGTTGGAATGATCACAGTATTTTTTTCCCAGTCTAAACCAAGAGAGCATAAATTAAACATTTAAAGGGGACTGGACAGGTAGGTATCCCAGACGCAGGGTGGTGGGTACACACCTGGGTATATGGAATGAGATTCCAGAGGAAGTGGTGGAGCTGGGTACATTTGCAACATTTAAAAGGCATTAGAATAGTAAAGGTTTAGACAGTTCTGGGCCAAAGGCTGGCAATAAATGGGTGAGTGGTAGAATATGGGGAGGGTGCATTGATGATATAAGGGGAGATTAGTGTCATTGTTTCCGTGCTGTAAGAGTCTACAGCTCGCTGCATTCAGTGCATTCCTACTACCATCTTCTTCTAACTAATTCTATGTTATCCCACTTTCGCACCCATTCCCTACACACTAGGGGCAATTTACCGAGGCCAATTAATCCACAAGCCCGCACGTCTTTGGGATGTGGGAGGAAACCCAGAGCGCTCGGAGGAAACCCACGCGGGCACAGAAAGAACGTGCAAACTCCACACGGACAGCACCCAAGGTCAGGATCGAACCGTGTGTTGCCCTGATTAGACTGACCTTAGTGCTGGAATGTAGCTGACATTTGCTTGACCAGTTCCTTTTTGCCCTGTAGTCTAGCTCTCCTCTAATGGGAACGTGATTGGAGGTGAGGGACAACATTATTGTGAAAAAGCTTAAGAAACAGACACAAGAATATGAATAGAAGTCACGTCAGCGATTGGTGGTCAACTTGGTGGGCCATGTAGCCTGTTTCTATGTGCAGGAGGGAACTGCAGATGCTGGTTTGCACTGAAGATAGACACAAAATGCTGGAGTATCTCGGCGGGACAGGCAGCATCTCTGGAGAGAAAGAATGGGTTATGTTTCAGATCAAGACCCTTCTTCAGACTGAAGACTGTCTCCCCATATCTGAGTTACTCAAGCATTTTGTGTCTAGACTGTTTCTATGCCGTATCTCCACATTAAAGTATCTAAAGTATTGAAGTATCACCATCTTAGAATAAAGGGGAGGCCATTTAAGACTGAGGTGACTCCACTAGCTCCTAGAGCTCTATCTAACTCTCTCTTAAATCCATCCAGTGACTTGGCCTCCACTGCCCTCTGCGGCAGGGAATTCCATAAATTCACAATTCTCTGGGTGAAAATTTTTTTTTCTCACCTCAGTCTTAAATGACCTCCTCTTTATTCTAAGACTGTGGCCCCTGGTTCTAGACTCGCCCAACATTGGGAACATTTTTCCTGCATCTAGCTTGTCCAGTCCTTTTATAATTTAATATGTTTCTATAAGATAAGATAAGATAAGATTTAAATGGGTATGGGCCAAGCACAGGCAGGTGAGACTAAAGTCGATGGCGTATGTTGGTCAGCATGGGTGGGTTGGGCTGATGGGCCTGTTTACAAGCTGTATGACTCTATAACTCTATGTTAGTAATAGACTTGAGATAGGATGTGGCCACTTGGTTTTGGATGGGCTTGGGTTTACTGAGCTAGCTTCCTGCCGTGCTAAAGTGACAGAGAGTATCCAGTAGAATGACCAATTTGTAGTTCTCAGGCAACTGAACCAGCCTACCAACAACCAGAGAGCAGTGCTGAGCTACTATCTGCATCATTGGAGACCCTTGGACTATGTTTGATCGGACTATACTGGACTTTATCTTGCACCAAACAGTATGCACGTTACTCCTTTTATCATGTATCTGTACACTGTGGATGGCTCGATTGTAATCACGTATTGTCTTTCCGCTGGATGGTTAGCATGCAACATAAGCTTTGCACTGTACCTTGGTACAAACTATACCCAAACTCAACACTGGAGCACGTCAGGAGTGAAACAGAAGTTTGTTGGATTTAGCCCATGATGTCAGATGACATTTCAACAGACCAAGCCATCTCATGGGACTGTCCTTGGAACAATTTTACATTTTACAGGCTCTGCTGAGAGAGATCACCTGATGCTCAAAGTGACCTTAGGTAATGTAGCAGTACATAACGTTCCGTTGCATTGTGTTAATGGGGGGGGGGGGGGGGGGGGGGGGGGGGGGGAATGGTAACCTAGCACTCTCCGCTAGCTATTTCTGGAGAGGTCGCAGTTGTGCATTTAGCTTTAACTATAGCTGCTGCACAGCACTCCAGTTTACAAATAGAGGAGGAAGCACACTGGTTCCCTGAGAACTTCCACCTGCCTGTGCAGGCTGCTGAACCAAACAACCGTGAACCATTGAAGATCTGCTCATTAAATAAACCATGCAGCTTCATAAGACTTTGGCTAGGCTTCTTTCGGAGTTCTGGTCACTCCATTACAGGAAGGACATGGAGGCGTTGGAGACGATGAGGAAGAGGTTTGCAGGAATTCTGCCTGGATGGTATCTTCCCGGATTAGAGGGGCACTATTTTCAAGGGAAGGTTGGATTGTTTTCTCTGGCATGCTGGGGATTGAAGGCAGGCCGTAAACACGTATAGAAGTACGCAATATTATGAAAGGCGCCGATAGGGTAAACAGTTGGAACTTATCCCCAGGGTTGAAATGTCAAAGACCAGGGGGCATAGCTTTAAGGTAAAAGGGGCAAAGTTTAATGGAGATGTGCAAGGTGAGTATTTTGCACAGATGGTGGTGGGTACGTGGAATGCATTGCTAGGGATGGTGACGGAGGAAGGTACAGTAGTGGTGCTGAAGATGCTTTTGTTGGGCACGTGGATATGCAGTGAATGGAAGGGTATGGATCTTGTGCAGGCTGATGACATTAGTTTAGCTTGCCATTATGTTCGGCACGGACATTGTCAGCTTTTTCTCTGTGTACTTTTCAATGTTCTAAATCAACTCCAGTGCTCAAGGTCAGGCAAGGAGGACAATTTTATTGCAGAGTTGTTATGACCTAGAATTTGTTGACTTAAAGAGAAGTGAGAGCAGTTTCCATTGTGACTTTTATCACCTTTAATCTTGAACGGTGGGAAAACACAAAGCAAAATGATGTAGTGTGACCAGGCAGGTTGAGCAAAATAGTTTTTTATGAACAAAAAGACAAACAAAAGCTCGTAACACCGCCTGCGTAGTCCAGCTAACGAACACAGCTCCTGTCGATGCCAGGAGCGCTAATTACTAACAAAAACCCGCCAACGAACCCCCCGCGGTCACGTGACAGTGCCGGCCAATGACGAGGGTTCTGATTTCCCAGTCCCACCACTAGGTGCCGCTACAGTGACTTCATTAGTTAAGCCATTCAACCCTGGGGCCAGGCTGAATCTTTCCGAGAATGGCTCTTGAGGGGCATTTACAAGGACAGGTCACAGAAACCTGGGAGTGTGTTCTTAAGAGCAAATGGCCCTTCTAGAGGCGGTTGGGATTAGTTTACATTGGTATCATAGTCAGTGCAAACATCATGGGCCAAAAAGCCTGTTCCTATGCTGCACTTTTCTATGGAAGATGGACACAAAATGCTGGAGTAACTCAGCGAGCCAGGCAGCATCCCTGGAGAAAAGGAATAGGTGCCTTTTCGGGACGCGAGCCTTCATCTGAAGAAGGCTCTCGACCCGAAACGTCACCTATTCCTTTTCTCCAGAGATGCTGCCTGGCCCGCTGAGTTACTCCAGCATTTTGTGTCCACCTTTGGTGTAAACCAGCACCTGTAGTTCCTTCCTACACACCATAATTGCTTTCACCGCAAGTGTGGTGAAGACAACTTCTACAGTGCCCAGCAAAGGTATAAATAGATGGTGGAGAAAAGCTTGCCAGGGCTATGGCAATAGGGCCAGTTGTGCAGAAAAGACAGCCACGTGAATCATCTGGGCATAGAAGCCTATGGGCCAAGTGCTGAAAATAGGATTCATGTGGATGGGTATGGATGTTGTGGGTCGAATGGCCTGCTTACAAACTGTATGAGTATGACTTACTCTGGTAGAGAGCAGGCACGGACTTGTGTAGGAGGGAACTGCAGCTGCTGGTTTAAACCGAAGGTAGACACAAAATGCTGGAGTAGCTCAGCGGGACAGGCAGCATCTCTGGAGAGAAGGAACGGATGACTTCAGACTAGTCATGGGAAAGGGAAAGGAGGGTTCATGGTCTGACTGGCATCCTTCCATGCTGTAACCGTTCTGTGGGTTAAAGAGGGATACAATGTAGCATTGGCACCACCGAGGTGAGTGGGACTGATTGGATACTCTTTCAGAAGGACAGGATAGGCGCAATTGTGGAAGCACAGGTCCCAGAGGGGACGGCCACAGTGTCTGTGCATGCAAATCCTGTGATTGTTGGTTCAAGTATGCTCACTTGCAGATAGATATTGGACCGTTGCTTTTCCAGTGGTTTTCAACAAACCTAGCCAGAGATCCAGTCCACACCCCCACAGCTCACTGAATAACGTCCTGGCCAAGGTGTTTAAAAACAATCCAATATTCAGGCAATGACCTAGCACAGTACTGAGACAGGCTCAAAATGCTTGAGCAACTTCATTCTGAAGAAGGGTGACAACCCGAAACATCACCCATCCTTTTTCTCCAGAGATGCTGTCTGAGCCGCTGAGTTACTCCAGCGCTTTGTGTCGATGGTATAAGCCAGCATCTGCAGTTCTTTGGTTTTACTGAACTCAGACTGTGGGTTCTCAGGTTAGAAAGACAGACCGATAAACACAATTAAGGGGTCCTGATCAAAATGTCCACCCCCCTTAAAAAAAAAACAGGTTAATAGAATTATAGTCCAGTTTACATAGATATAGCACAGGGACAGGCCTTTTGGCCCATGGTGTCGGTGACGAACATGATTCCAAATTAAACTTAAAGGCCTCTCTCACTGTACGAGGTACTTCGAGAGTTCTCCCAAGTTCTCCCCTGATTCGAGCTCGTATAATGTATGTGTAAAAAGTAACAATTTTTTTCATCACGAGTATTTTTTTACTCGTGGACATTTTTCACAGTGTTAAAAAAAGTCACGAGTTTACCGGATTTCCCGAGTACCTACCGTTACTCGTACGAGCCGCTACGTGACATCCACGAGCTCCGACGTACCCGCTACGTACATTACACGAGCTCGAATCAGGGGAGAACTCAGGAGAACTCTTGAATTACCACGTACAGTGGGACAGGCCCTTAATCCCTTCAGCCTGCACATCATCCTAATGCCTCCATTCCCTGCACCTTCTAGTTGCCACTATTGTACCACCACCCCTGGCAGCACACTCCAGGCTCCAACCAACCTGTGTAAAAGACTTGCCTCACACTATGACATTTCCAGCCTGTAAAAAGGGCCTGACTGCGTACTCTCAGAATGTTATACACCTCTATTATTTACTTTGATTTTGAGGTTGAATCAGATGTTCTTACCTAGAAGCCCTTAAATTATAATCCAAAAACTATTCGGTGATATAGGGAGACAATGTGGCACAGCGATAGAGTTGCACTTGCAGCACCAGACGCCCGGGGTCAATCCCGATTACGGGTGCTGTCTGTACGGAGTTTGTACGTTCTCCCCGTGACCCCATGGGTTTTCACCTCGATCTTCGGTTTCCCCCCACACGCCAAAGACGTACAGGTATGTAGGTAAATTCAATTCATGCTTGCAATTCAAAGTTCTCTGCAGAGGGAAACCGAGTTGATATCCAAAACTTCTCAAACCAGGGAGACACCTGCATTATTGCACAGCTTCCTCTGATGAATCCTGCACAGGACTCTACTCTCAATGACTCTCAGCGACTCCGAGCAGCGGGAACTTACGCATTTTGATCCTCAGTTTAGTTTAGATAGACTCAAAACGTTGGAGTAACTCAGCGGGACAGGCAGTATCTCGAGAGAGAGAGAGAGAAGGAATGGGTGACCCCTTTTGGATCGAGACCCCTCTTCAGAATGAGCTCAGTCTAATCCAAAACTTCACCCATTCCTTCTCTCTAGCATTATGTGTCTCTCTTTGGTGCAAACCTGCATCTGTAATTCCTGCCTGCACGGTTTGTTTAGTTTAGTTTAGTTTAAAGATACAGTGCGGAAACAAGCCCTTCAGCCCACCAAGTCCGTGCCAACCAACGATCACCCCAGCCACTAATTCTATCCCACACACTAGGATACATTTACAGAAGCCAATACACCTACAAACCCCCACATCTTTTGGGTGTGGGAGGAAACCGGAGCACCTGAAGAAAGCCCACGAGATGACAGGGAGAAGGTACCAACTCTGTACGGACTGCACCTATGGTCAGGATCGAACCTGGGTCTCTGGCACTGTAAGGCAGCGACTCTCCCACTGCGCCACTGTGTCATAGAAACCTAGAAACATTGAAAATAGGTGCAGGAGGAGGCCATTCGGCCCTTCGAGCCAGCACATGCCATTCATTATGATCATGGCTGATCGTCCCCTATCAATAACCAGTGCCTGCCTTCTCCCCATATCCCTTGACTCCACTAGCCCCTAGAGCTCTATCTAACTCGACCTATGCCCCCTAATGCACCATGTTTCACACTCTCTGTGATAAGTTCACCCTATCTTGTAGAACGTTTGACAATAAAATAGTGCTTATTTTGTTGGAGAATAATATATCTGATACATATATACGGACATATAAATGTTAAAGATTAAATAAGCAGATATTTTCCAAGGAGTTGTTTTTCCCTCATCTTCCACTCTCTTTTTGATATTGCAGTGGCCCGGAATATTATGACTATGGACACGGAACAAGTGAAGATACCTACGACAGTTATGGTAAACCCAGTTCCGTGTTTTCTTTGTTAAGGATTAAGTGTTGCATCAGATTATACTTCAGGCATTGTTCACTTACAATGGGCTCGCTTTAGCTTGAAGTTGCGTTGCTTTTTTTAGACTTTAGAAATACAACGTGGAAACAGGGTCGTCAGCCCACCAAGCACTATCCTGCGCACTGCGATCACCCATACACTAGCACCATCCTACACTGCCAATTTACCATTTAACCAAGCCCATTAAACTAAGCACGGAGAAAACCCACGTGGCCATACGGACAACCTGCAAACCCCACACGGGCAGCACCCGAGATCAGGATGGGACCTGATGGTGCCGCCTTTGAAGGGTGGGGACTGAAGTCTCAGGGGTCTGATTCCAAAAGCAGGGCTGTTTCCTGAGCACAACAAAGGTTTGCAAGTAAATTGGCTTTGGTAAAAATTGCAAATTGCCTGCAGTGTGTAGGATAGTGCTAGTGTGTGGGAGTGATCGCTGGTCAGCACGGACTCAGTGGGCCGAAGGGCCTGTTTCCTCGCTGTACCTCTGAAGTCTACAAGGGTCAAGGACGCGTTTGCAAATTTCTGTACCTCTTGCCTGATGGGAGAGGGGAGGAGGGAGTGACTGGGGTGAGACTGGTCCTTTTTGATGCTGGAGGTCTTGCCGAGGCAGCGAGAAGTGTAGATGGATTAGTTGCCCTTGCCTGCAGTTCCTTGATCAAGTTAATGGTTAAATTCTCAGTATAAGGCTCATTGCCAAATTCTGTCTGATGTTTCCACCAATGTCTAGGATCTAGTACAATGCTAGAGCTGCTGTGTTCAATGCAGTTTGAACTGTTGTTATTGGCTGAGTCTAATGCCTAAACCACGTTAAAAAACTCATACTGCTTTGCTTCTAATACAATAGATCAGCCTGAAAACCTGACATTATCCCACTCGCAATTATACTTCCACTGACGTAAATCCACACGGCATCCAGTCTTTCCAGGGAGAACTGCAGTAATATTGATAAGAGTGAGTGGGCTGAATAAGCCCATAGGCACTTTCTTCCACGCTGTATTTTATAGTCTTCATCAAAGTCATTCCCGGTGATGGGGAAAATTGGAATAGCTTCATGCGGTTTTAGTTATGAAACTTGCAGCATTTTTGAACAATTAAAATATTGGGCAGTTTCATCAGAATTTAATGTGGGGTGATTATTCACAAGTATGACTTGACCTAGCTGATTAGTGCCCTTCAGTGGTGTTTTGAGCTTTAACTGTGCCACAGGACAGAGGTGATGACTGCAGCCTTGCCCAGACTGTGGAGTGGCATCCAGCCGTACCACTTATCATCTTCATTCTGATTCCAGCATCCGCAGCCTCCACTTCTCACCTTCCAGCCTCCATAACTTCCTCCACTCTCCCCCACCCTACCCCATTCCCCCCCAAAACCTGGCTCCATCAATAGCCTTTTTTCCCCTCTCTCTCATTATCTGTCTCTAATGCCCCTGTCCCACTTAGAAAACTTGAACGGAAACCTCTGGAGACTTTGCGCCCCACCCAAGGTTTCCATGCGGTTCCCGGAGGTTTTTGGCAGTCTTCCAACCTGCTTCCACTACCTGCAACCTCCGGCAACCACCTGCAACCTGCGGGAACCGCACGGAAACCTTAGGTGGGGCGCAAAGTCTCCAGAGGTTTCCGTTCAGGTTTGCTAAGTGGGACAGGGGCAGAAGGGTCTCGACCCAAAGTGTCACCTATTCCTTTTCTCCAGAGGTGCTGTCTGTACCGATGAGTCACTCCAGCTTTTTGTGGCTATCTTCCACTTATCAATCATCAGCTGCTGGGTCCCAACTCCATCCCTTCTCCTTCTCCACCTGGCTCCATCTGCCCATAGATAGGCACAACATTCTGGAGTATGTCAACAGTTTGGCGGCATCTCTGGCGAAAGGGAACAGGTGACATTGTTCAGGCCGAGAGTCAGGGGAGAGGGAAACTAGAGAGACGAAGAGGTACAAAGAACAAAAAACAAAGGTATGAAAAGGACAAATCAAAGCCAGCAACGATGATCAAGGAAAGGTGGAAAGATTCAAACAAGAGGATATGACTTCAGAATTAAGGGACAGAAGTTTAGGGGTAACATGAGGGGGAACTTCTTTACTCAGAGAGTGGTAGCGGTGTGGAATGAGCTTCCAGTGGAAGTGGTGGAGGCAGGTTTTATTGGTATCATTTAAAAATAAATTGGATAGGCATATGGATGAGAAGGGAATGGAGGGTTATGTTATGAGTGCAGGTAGATGGGACTAAGGGAAAAAAAGTTGTTCGGCACGGACTAGAAGGGCCGAGATGGCCTGTTTCCGTATTGTAATTGTTATATGGTGGAGCCTACAATGGTCCATTGTTGGTTGTGGAGAAGGTGATAACGAGTGATACAAACAGTGAAACTCAGCAGGATGACAGTGAAACTAGTACGACGACTAGGGGTGGGGGAGGGATAGAGAGAGAGGAAAAGCAAGGGTTACTTGAAGTTGGAGAAATCAAAATTCATACCACTGGGGTGTAAGCTGCCCACGCATAATATGAGGTGCCACTCCTCCAATTTGCATTTGGCCTCACTCTGACAGTGGAGGAGGCCCATGGCAGAAAGGTCAGAATAAGAAGGGGAGTTAAAGTGTTTGGCAACCGGGAGATCGTTTAGGTCAAGTCTCCCTCCTCACTTGGTTCCACCTCTCACCTGCCAGCCAGTGCTCCACCCCTCCCCGCACCTCCTCATGCTGGCTATCTCCAGTACTCTATCTACACGCTTAGTCCTGATGCAGGGTCTTGACCTGAAATGTTGACTCTTGCTTTGCCTCCACAGATAGCCGGCTGCCTGATCCACTGAGTTCCTCCAGCAGTTATGTTTTTTAATTACTAATTTTATTCCTAATGGCGGATCCTGCCTTCGTATTCCCTTGTACAGGGGCTTTTGTTTTGTTTTGAGGCAATTTGTTTTGTGTTGGAGATGGCCTGTGCTCTGTTCAGCTGATATTGTCGGGTTCACTTGTGTTTCCAAAATAAAAGAACATAACTGGCATTATTTGGATCTTGTTCCTGCAAGAATACAAATGAAAGAGCAAATGAAACACATGTATTAACATTATTTTGCCAAGAGCATTAATGAAAGATATTCAAAGCCAGGTGTGTGTTGCAGAGTATGGTGCATTAACTTTGTGCAGAACTGCTTGCCTGATTATCATTGCATTATGAAAGATAACATTGCATTGATTAATATTGTACATTAGCAAATCAGATGCAGCTGAACTGGAATTGTTAGTAATGCAGGTTACACATTGTCAATTCTGGTTATATTTTGAAATAGAAGTATCGTACTGACTTTAGACTTGAGATTCAGTCTATTCGGCCCACCGAATACGTGCCGACTAGCGATCACCCTGCACACTAATACTATCCTACACACTGGGGACAATATTACAACTTACCAAAGCCAATTTACCTACAAACCTGTACGTCTTTAGAGTGTGGGAGGAACCCTAAGCACCCAGAGAAAACCTACGCGGTCTCAGAGAGAACGTACAAACTCCATACAGACAGCAGCTGTAGTCAGATTCGAACCTGGATTACTGGCATTGTAAAAGTAGCAACTCTACCGCTGTGCCATAGTGCCATCCAGACTGCGTAAACATGAGAAACAATGTGGACAATAAATGCAGGAGGATTTGTTTTTTTTTAAATGGCCAAGCTATCGTTTTTTTTTGCAGTAGCATTGGCAACAGTTCCTTGTGGAGGGGATGTCGAGGTTTTAGTGATTGCGATCTTCTGCCTTTCCCCAGGCGTGGGACAGGTGAAATGAAAGACAAGAATAATTGCGCAAGCAGAGGGGATACAGGCCAAGTCCCTGCACTGCCCCCTGTGCGTGGGAGTGTAGTGACAGCCCTCCTTACTTCTGTCGGTGGAGATTCTGAGCCTCCCCTCATCTCCGAGCTTGCATGGGACCACACACTGCGCGCTCTTTATGAAAAGACTTCCCGAGTTCCTTCCTGCATCTCCGGAGATCTCAAAGCTTCCTACAGCCTATGAAAACCATTTTATGATATAATTCAATACAGCAGAGGATTAGTGCAATCTCTTCCAGACTGCTGTGATATACGTTAGTGGTGGCAGTGGTTGAGGGATAGATTTTGGCCTTGACTCCCCCATTTTTCTATGGTAAAGTATAATGCAACCTTTTACATCCACCTCAGAGTCAGTGATGAAGCGGGCCCAAGATTTGTCTTGTTAAAAAGATGGCAGCTCTGACGCTGCCCCCCACCTGATCCTTGTGGTCTCCTTTAGAACAAAACCCCCTTAGGACTCCACTCAACATTTCAGCCTGGATTAATGACTCCAGGATTCTGGAAATGCCTGAACCCAAACTCGCACTGAGCAACAGTCGGCACCAGTAAATGAACTCAATTTACAATCATGAGATAGCTTGCCATGCTTAAAATATTTAGTGGAAGGCTGGTTGGACATTACTAATAAAACTGGAGCATAGGTCCAGTGAAGTAGGTCCGTGCTATGAATCCACTGGTGTGTGTTTAAATGTCAAATCACCTAAAGATGAGCTTCAACCTTTTTACAGGTTAGTTTAATTTATTTTAGCGACACAGCGCGGAAACAGGACCTCTGCCGCACTAAGTCCGCGCCAACCAGCGATCCCCGTACACTAACCAATCCTACACACTAGGGACAATTTTTACAATTTTTACTGAAGCCAATAAACCTACAAACGTGTACGACTTTGAAGTGTGGGAGGAAAGCGGAGCACCTGGAGAAAACCCACACGGTCACGGGGAGAATGTATAAACTCCGTACAGACGTCGCCCATAGGCGGGATTGAACCCATGCAAAGCAGCTAACACGTAAATCCAACTGACATAACAATACTATACATGAAAACTACCTGTTATAATTCCCACAGATCTCCTCCTCCCTTTCACTCTAACCTCTCAGAGGGCCATAGATCCATGTGGGAGCACAGCCTTGTTGTATTTCTGTAGCCCTGAGCATCGATCTTAGCCATCCCTTCATAGGTTACGGCACCAGGCTTAGGAATTCCCATCCCAAACCTCTCAGCCGCTCTACCTCTCCCACCTCCTTTAAGCCCCCCCCTTAAAACAATTTCCTTGACCAAAGTATCTTGAAACTTTCCTTGGATGTGGAGAAAATGTTTCCTCTAGTTGGAGAATCTAGAACTCAGGATTTTTTAATTTAGAATTTAAGAACGTTATAGTATTGAGCATGGAAGTTGGGAGATTACGTTATGGTTGTACAAGACAAACCCTGTGAGCAATACTACCACCTCACTGCCCAGTCTTCCAGTGTATGTTACTCCTGATATGGAGATTTCTGTCAGTGCCACAATATCTCCGACAACAGTTTGTAGGTTCATTGCTTCGGTAACTGGCTTTGTAAATTGTCCCCAGCATTAATCTATGGGGATCGCTGGACACGGTGGGGCCGAAGGAGCCTGTTTCCACACTGTGTCTCCAAACTAAACTAAATTAAACAGGGCACAAGCTTTAAGCTTGTGGGGAAGTTGGTGATCTAGGTACAAACTGTGCCCATCTTAAGAAAAATAATTTTTACTTCAAACTGATTTACTTAATGTCACATGTATTGATTCCATGAACCAGCCCACTCAAGTATCATTGTGGAAAATATATCCTTTCGAGTTTTTTTAATATATTAAAATATATTGTTTAATGTATCTTGAGTTCCAAGTAGATTATAAATGCAATAAAAATGTGTTGAGAGAGTTATGGTAAGCAGCAGGTCTGAAATAACCAGGGCCTTGAAGAACAATTGCTCCATTGGGATACAATTGAGAGTTTCTCAGTAAATGAAAACAAAAGTTATGCTGAAAAGCTATTGATATGTGCGCAAAGGATGCAGTTTAATCTTTAGTCTTTTCTCAAAGGACCCCGATAAAAATGTGATTGGCAGCAATTTGCTGTAGTCGTGCGGCCAGGTTAGTCGACGAATAACCATTTTTTAATGACTAGTCCAAAATGTTACAGGTGCTCCAAATGCATTTGTGCATTGCGATTTGCAATTGTGCATTATATTATATGATGTAATTTGCACTCAACATTTGGCAGATCTGTTGCATTGACTTTGTCGATTGCAGTGAATCGCATGGCAAATTGGATCGCCCAGATCCAGATTCATAAATTATGTTGTTGTCGCCATTATGAGCCTCAAGGCCTCTCCTTTGGCTGATCCTCATGACCACCAAGTTAGTGATGTTTAGTTTAGTTCAGAGATACAGCGCGGAAACAGCCCTGCGGCCTACTGAGTCCACACCGACCAGTGATCCCGGTACACTGGCCCTATCCTACACACACTAGGGCCAATTTACATTTACGCCAATCCAATTAGCCTACAAACCTGCACGTATTTGGAGTGTGGGAGGAAATCAGAGCTTCCCGGAAAAAAAAAATCACGCAAGTCACGGCAAGAACGTACAAAATCTGTACAGACAGCACACGTAGTCAGGATTGAACCCGGGTCTCTGGTGCTGTAGGCAGCAACTCTACCAATGCACCACCGTCCCGCCCTTTGTCATCTATCTGCAACCACTTCTTAGCACAGGTAGGTCATCAGAACTTCCAATGGAAATACTTTTTGATAAACTTTGCCAGGGACACAATCTCTATGACAATGAAATATTCTTCCTCGCTATCTCTCTCTCTCTCTCTCTCTCTCCCTCTCTCTCTCTCTCTCGCCAACCGATGTAGATGTGACCCGCTTAAGCTTGCATTGCATTCATTGATGAAATAATGGTGTTCCATTCATTGCCTGTTCACTCCATTTAGGACTTGCATTTGCTTTTCTGTTTGCAAGGTCAAGAAGAATGGGTGCCTTCCCGACCGAGTCTGAAAGCACCAATTCCAAGGTCAAGAGGGACATACAGAGAACATCCCTATGGTAGATATTGAAGGCTGCCCTTGTCCTATGACCTCAGCTCAATGACTACATGCGTGTCCTGTGGTCATTGTATAGACTACTACAAGACAAGTAATAGTTCATTTGTTTTCTTGCCTAGGGATAGCTTTTCTCGGGTATCCTTGTGCACTCCTATTTCCAAAAAACTTTAATGGAAGTTGTCATGAATTTATGACAGTAACTCATAGAATGGACAAGTCAGTCCCCACACCATTCAACAAGAATGCTGTTCCTTTCAACTGATTTTTCATTGTTCTATGTGTAGAAGTATGTTCAACTAGCATGAACTGGTGATAAGTTTTAAGTTTCTAAGCTCACCAGCTAAAGGTAAATGCTTGTCTTGGGGTAATAGAAGACTGTAACAAGATTTTTTTTTTGAAATAGGTGATAAACAAGCTGTAGATAAGTTGTCTTAAACTGTCTTCTTCTAATATTTGTCAATTTAAGATGTTCAATATTTAATTTGTAAAATTTAATTTTTAAAACAAATGATGTTGAATGGAGTTGAGCACAATCAGCTATGTATGTAGCTAACTTTATTAAAGTGATCTGTTCAGTGTTTCTACCTGTATGTGGTAATAAAATTGCATAAAGTTCCATGTGTAAGCTTCTCTAAATAGGTGACTTTAATTTGTCAAATACATTTTGCCAATAAAGCTGAACTCTTTTGTAAAGAACTAAAATTTGGAATTATTTCATTCTAGTTCTTAAATGTCTGCCTCTTTTGTTCTGCAGGAATGCCTAAACTGTTTGCTTCAATTATAAACCAAAATGAACTCTTAGTTGGTTTTTATATTGTGTAAGATATAAAAGCTGTATTAACACCCAATGGGATGTAAATAATTTTAAAACGAAGTTAACACGATAATCTGTTTACTTGATTGATCTTTAGTAAACTTTAATGCAGAAACTGTTGGAGCAATAAATGGATTTTAAACTATCTTACTAAACACAAAATTCTTAATTGACTTGTTTGTGTTAGCATGTCTCTCATGACAATGTAACGGAGATTAATGAGGTAAGATCACTTCCCGCTACAGTCTGTCTAAATGCCTAGCCCTCGGAGCGTTGAACTTTCCTACACCATTAAATATCCCATCATAATGTGCGTTTTACCCATGCTTGTCTTCACTCAAAAGAGGGCATTTAATGCATTACTGAGGTGATAATAATTGTCTTTACCTGGAAAATCATCAATGTCACTGCCCAATTGTTTGACCTTCACCTTTAAAAAAACTTTATTTGCAATTTCCAGTGCTAATGTATCTGAATTTCACCGTTCGTGAAAGCAGTTTAGAGGGGCTGATTTATCTTTATGAGGCAATCAGACATGATGGCTGATTATTAAGAGAATATACGGCAGGACTCAAAGGATGACTAAACGTTAAACACCCTGCAAAAACAAGGTAACACTAATAGTAACTCTATAATTTTGCTGCATATGCAACAGTTATTTTAAATATTTACAAATGACGCAGTTACTGTCAGTTAAAAAAGTAAACCTTCCAAAATGTGATAAACGTAGGAATTATAGGTTATTAAAATGGCTAATTAGCAATAACTAATGATCACGTCATTGTTTCTTTTCAAGATATAACCCTGCTTCCTATAAACAAAAACTAAAATGACCAATAATTGTAATGCAACTCTTGCTAAAACTTCAATTCTGTAAACTGCATTGTAAAACCAAACAACCCAAAAAAACAATTGCCGACAAATCATTTTTTCAAGCTAATCCAAAGAACTATTGATTCTGATATACAGTAGTTGTTGTTAAACATGGAAACAATGGCAATTTTGTCCTTGCGATTGGTTTACTTTTTTCATAGTAACAAAAATGCAAGAGATTACTCAGCTTGTGCAAGCTACAATCTTGCACTTGGAGTTGCATGCTCAGATTTATTTAGTAATGTACCTTCATTACATTCAAGTCTGCTATGTTTTAATTGCGGCCATTGTCTATTCCTATCCCTGACCTTTGTTCTTTATTTTTGTTCCTTTCCAGGTGTCTAATAGTATGGTAACCGTGAAAAAATCAGGACAAGCACAAAGGTTCAGGTAGGCAATGCCACATCAGTTGAGTCAAGGTTGCAAAGCTGACTATGTGATCAACCCAATCACAATTCCGCCACAATTTATATTGAAACTTGCAAACTCGTCTTGTTTCCAAAAAAAATGCACTCACATCAACAAATAAAATAAAACAACTTGTTTTTATAGAACTTAATTCGGCTTTTCTCTATAAGGCCAATAACAAACGTGTGCACTTAGTCCAAAACAACTGCCCTTTACAGAGAGACACAACATGCTGGAGTAACTCAGTGGAACAGGCAGCATCTCTGGATGGAAGGATCCATTTTTATATTTCATTGCCTGTCTTGAGGACAAATAGACTCAGGAATAGTTGTTTTCCGAAAATTATAACTACTCTTAATTCAAATTCACACATGCACTGACTTACACAGCCCAACACCCGGACTTCCATCTGTATATATGTATATAGCGCCGCAGAATTGTGCACCTATCTCCCCCCCCCTTCTCCCTTCTGTTTTTGTTTTCTGTTTCTTGTTCTTTGTACTAAATTATATGTATGCACTGAGTACGAGCAGCTTTTAATTTCATTGTACATGTATAGTGACAATAAATGGCATATCATATCATATCATATCATATTGTTCCACCTCATTTTGCCTCATCCATTTTGTCTTTAGACGTTAGATTTTAGAGGTACAGCGCGGAAGCAGGCCCTTCGGCCCATCGACTCTCCACCGACCATCGATCGCCCGTACCCTAGTTCTATGTTATCCCACTTTTCCATCCTACACACTAGGAGCAATTTACAGAGCAATCACCCTGTACACTAACACTATCCTATACTCGAGGGATAATTTACAATTTTTATCGAAGCCAATTAACCTACAAACCTGTACATATTTGGAGTGTGGGAGGAAACCCGAGCACCCAGAGAAAAACCACGCTGGTTATGGGGAGAAAGGTACAAATCCCGTACAGACAGCACCTGTATTCAGGATCAAACCCGGGTCTCTGGCGTTGTAATGTCCCCGTTCCACTTAGGAAACCTGAACGGAAACGTCTGGAGACTTTGCGCCCCACCCAAGGTTTCCATGCAGTTCCCGGAGGTTTTTGTCAGTCTCCCTACCTGCTTCCACTACCTGCAACCTCCGGCAACCACGTGCAACCTCCGGCAACCGCACGGAAACCTTGGGTGGGGCGCAAAGTCTCCAGAGGTTTCCGTTCAGGTTTCCTAAGTGGGACGGGGGCATTATTCGGCAGCAACTCTACCACTGTGCCACCGTGAACCTAATCTCGTGGCTTTCTTTTGATTCATTGTTCACATCCCAAACCCCTGTGCCCCATTTTGCCTCCTTTGCATTTTGCTTACAAGTAAACTGTTACCTCTTTGCTTGTTTCCAGCCTAACCAAAGCCCCTTGAGAATGAGTCACAGCCAGATATTGGGGATTGACACTTAGAGGCAGGATAACTCTGGAATAAAGAGAAAGCAAATCTCTGGCCAAAGGTCATCATTGTCCAGCTGGTGAGAGGAGATTCTGGCCGGATGACAGGTCACAGGAAGTGAGACCGCTGGTGAGGAAATCACGGACAAACAGATCACGACAACTTGCACCAATGCATCCCGTAAGTTTTGACAAAAGCTCATTGTCCTACGGATTTAATTTTTCCTCTCTCCACAGAACCTGCCCGAAGCATTGACTATTACCAGTGTTTCCTGATTTATTTCCTATTTCCAGTATCGGCAGAGTCTTGCTTTTGTAATGTTCACCGTGTCGTTAACAAAATGTCCAGGAACCGATTTCAAACACGATTTGCCTGTGAGCCACTTATTAACATAGATTGGTCAGAGGATCCTAACGAAGCGTGTCCTAAAGAAGGAACGAGGTCTGGAGAGGCAGGGGGGCCCAGAATTTGGGTCTTCCTGGCTGATTGTCCCATTGCTAGTGGTGACCTGATTAAACATGGAGGCACACAAGACTGCAGATGCTGGAATCTGAACCAAAAACCAATGGAGCAACTCAATGTGGAGCAGCATCTGTGTGTGGGAGGGGGGAGGGGGTGGGGGGGGGGGGGGGGGGGGGGGGGGTGGTGGGTGGTGGGGGGGGAGGCAATGTCGGCATTTTAGGTCAAGGCTCCTGTGAGGACTGAGAGGGAGAGAGACATTAGCAGTATAACAAGGTAGGGGGAGGGCAAGGGTAGGTGATACTGGATTCCAATTACAAGATGGCGCTGAAGCTAGGTGACCCTTTGCATGCTGGTTCCAGAGGTAGTTCTGTAAGCACACATTGCAATCATAATTTCAGAATTTATTGCAGTAGAATTAGGCCATTCGGCCCATCAAGTCTACTCCGCCATTCAATCATGGCTGATCTATCTTTCCCTCTCAACCTCATTCTCGTGCCTTCGTCCCATACCCTCTGACACCCGTACTAATCGAGAATCTGTCAATCACCACATTAAAAATATCCATTGTCTTAAGAAGTCTGATCCATTGTCTTAAGAAGGCGGCATCTCTGGAGAAAAGGAATAGGTGACGTTTCGGGTCGAAACCCTTCTTCAGAGTAAGAGTCTAAGCGTCATGGCCTGAAACTCCAGAGATGCTGCCTGACCCGTTTGAGTTACTCCAGCATTTTGTGTCTACCTTCGGTGTAAACTTGCACTTTTAAATATATAGTGGTCAACATCAGTAAGAAGAGGTGTACCTCTTATTTTAGTTGAGATTTGTTTGGGTGCCTGTTTTCATCCTCTTTCTTGGTGGGAGGAATTTGGTCGCTGGTTTGCGGGAGCAAAGATTAAAGATGCAAACAGGTCGGGCAGAGAAACTTTGGGTCAAGAAAAACAAATTCATTTCATTCTTGTTTGAGGTTAAAATATACCAAATCTTGAGTACACAGGGCAGCATAGTGGAGCAGCGGTAGATATGTTGCCTTACAGCACCAGAGACCCGAGTTCCATCCTGACTACAGGTACTGACTGCACGGAGTTTGCATGTTTGCCCTGTGACCTGCATGGGTTTTCTCCTGGTGCTCTTTGCTCCCACACTCCAAAGACGCACAGATTTGTAGGTTAACTGGCCCCTGTAAATTGTAAAATTGTCACTAGTATGCAGGATAGTGCTAGTGTACGGGGTGATCGCTGGTTGACTAAAGGGCCGGTCCCACGAGCATGCGCCTGCATGCGGAAAGCGCGACCAAACCGGAAGCGGGGGCCGCGCGGAGGTCGCGTGATCCCCGGACAGGGCCTGTCACACCAGCATGCGCCTGCATGCGGCGAGCGCGACCAAACCGGAAGCGGGGGCTGCGTGGAGGTCGAGTGATCCCGTACGAGTTGACGTGAAGTTCGAGCGAAGTCCGTGGGAAGTTTGCGCGTGACGTACAGTGGCAAGACGCTGTGTACGGCGTCAAGACGCTGCGTACGGCGCCAAGACGCTGCACACGCCCGTCGAGGCGGTGCATACGGCCTCAATGCAGCTGCGGGCCGGCAGGCCGTTGCCGCGCAGAATTTTTGGACAGTGTCAGTTTTTCGGAGCCCCGCGCGATGTCGGGACCGCAAGGCCGTACAGCTCAAGCGACCATGTTAGGTCGCGCTTGCCGTGTGCAGTCGCATGCTCGTGGGACAGGCCCTACAGACGCGGTGGGCCAAAGCGTCAGTTTCCACGGTGTATCTCAAAAGTCTAAAGTAAATGCACTTCAGTTTCTAAGTGGCGACAGACTTTAGCGGAGCTCAAGTAATTAATGGGGAAAGAAGTGTTGAAACAGAATAGTTGCAAATGAAATTCTCTGGGGTGATGCTGGAGCTAACCTGCTCAAGATGATTGGTTGTGTGCTAAAGATTCAAATTCTACCCAGCTTCACATCCATCCATGGGAATTCAAAAACAGTTTCTGAATTAGCCAGAAGACAATTCATTCTAATTACTTTGAGGTGTGTCACCGATGTGTACACATTGTGCCTTGCAGCATTTTTACGCTCCCTCCAGAATATCTATACATTTGAGCATCAGAGGCTCAGCATTTTTGTTGCATTCGGGTGAAAGTATTGAAGGGACAGGCAAACTCATGCTGCGAGTCAGGCAAAGTGTTCATGTTATTAGAAATTCTCCAAAACTTTTCATTATCCGATTGATATGACAATAGGTATTCCCAGCGAGTCTATTCTTTGGGTAGATTGGAATGTTGGTCTGCAAGTTTCAGTTGTTCCAAGTTCCTTTCATTTTGCTTCCTTTGTGGAAAGTTTTTGTAAGTGGTTACATACAGTACCTCAAATTGTCAAAATCTTCAGATGGGCTTTTTCCTTTGCATCTCGAGCAGAGCTCTTCGTGTACAATGCTCTCGGTTTCTTTCATTTGAAAGTTGTACCTTATCACTTGGATGTGGTCCAAGTCTAATGGTGATAATTCACCTTCAGTACACTGGGAGGAGTTGTGCAATTTGCCGCCAGTGTCCAATGTGAAGCCGACAGCATCGTAGTAGCTGCCACACTGTGCAAGCTGAGAACTAAGTCTCTTGCACAGAAGCAAATCAGGGAAGCCAGCAAAACCAAAGATTACCATATTAAACCATACTAAACCATATTAGTAAAATTGTACAAGGCATTGGTGAGGCCAATTTTGGAGTATGGTGTACAATTTTGGTCGCCTAATTATAGGAAGGATGTCAACAAAGATAGAGAGAGTACAGAGGAGATTTACTAGAATGTTGCCTGGGTTTCAGCAACTAAGTTACAGAGAAGGTTTCAACAGTTACAGAGATAGGTTGAACAAGTTAGGTCTTTATTCTTTGGAGCGCAGAAGGTTAAGGGGGGACTTGATAGAGGTCTTTAAAATGAGGAGAGGAATAGACAGAGTTGACGTGGATAAGCTTTTCCCACTGAGAGTAGGGAAGATTCAAACAAGGGGACATGACTTGAGAATTAAGGGACAGAAGTTTAGGAGTAACATGAGGGGGAACGTCTTTACTCAGAGAGTGGTGGCTGTGTGGAATGAGCTTCCAGTGAAGGTGGTGGAGGCAGGTTCGTTTTTATCATTTAAAAATAAATTGGATAGTTATATGGACGGGAAAGGTATGGAGGGTTATGGTCTGAGCGCAGGTATATGGGACTAGGGGAGAATACGTGTTCGGCACGGACTAGAAGGGTCGAGACGGCCTGTTTCCGTGCTGTAAATTGTTATATGGTTATATGCTGCCCGGCCTGCTGATTTGCTGTAGCACTTTGTGTCTATCTTCGGTATAAACCAGAGGCAATGTAGCCCACCATCCCCCTGACAGTTCTTTGAGTGGTGTCACTTATTAGTCCCATCCCCAGATCTATCCACATAGCTCTGTGTAGTTTATTTTCCACTTTTAAATAAGTTTCCTACTACCATTTTGACTCTGTTCCAACCTGTAATGGTGGATGGTTGTTTGTCAGGTTGGAGGCCAGTGACTAGTGGGGTGCCACAGGGATCTGTGTTGGGTGCACTGTTGTTTGTCATGTACATCAATGATCTGGATGATGGTGTGGTAAATTGGATTAGTAAGTATGCAGATGATACTAAGATAGGTGGGGTTGTGGATAATGAAGTAGATTTTCAAAGTCTACAGAGAGATTTATGCCAGTTGGAAGAGTGGGCTGAAAAATGGCAGATGGAGTTTAATGCTGATAAGTGTGAGGTGCTACATCTTGGCAGGACAAATCAAAATAGGACGTACATGGTAAATGGTAGGGAATTGAAGAATGCAGGTGAACAGAGGGATCTGGGAATAACTGTGCACAGTTCCCTGAAAGTGGAATCTCAGGTAGATAGGGTGGTAAAGAAAGCTTTTGGTATGCTGGCCTTTATAAATCAGAGCATTGAGTATAGAAGTTGGGATGTAATGTTAAAATTGTACAAGGCATTGGTGAGGCCAAATCTGGAGTATGGTGTACAATTTTGGTCGCCAAATTATAGGAAGGATGTCAACAAAATAGAGAGAGTACAGAGGAGATTTACTAGAATGTTGCCTGGGTTTCAGCAACTAAGTTACAGAGAAAGGTTGAACAAGTTAGGGCTTTATTCTTTGGAGCGCAGAAGGTTAAGGGGGAACTTGATAGAGGTCTTTAAAATGATGAGAGGGATAGACAGAGTTGACGTGGATAAGCTTTTCCCACTGAGAGTAGGGAAGATTCAAACAAGGGGACATGACGAGAATTAAGGGACAGAAGTTTAGGGGTAACATGAGGGGGATCTTCTTTACTCAGAGAGTGGTAGCTGTGTGGAATGAGCTTCCAGTGAAGGTGGTGGAGGCAGGTTCGTTTTTATCATTTAAAAATAAATTGGATAGTTATATGGACGGGAAAGGAATGGAGGGTTATGGTCTGAGCGCAGGTATATGGGACTAGGGGAGAATACGTGTTCGGCACAGATTAGAAGGGTCGAGATGGCCTGTTTCAGTGCTGTAATTGTTATATGGTTATATGTTATATGGTCTTGAAATCATAGCAACAATTCTCCTCATATCCCCTGTGGCTCAAAGATCTTCAATATTTGTCCAGCAATGTCGACCCCTCAAGAACTGGAAGACATTTCTCCTCATTTACCCTGAAACATAGAACAGGGCGGCATGGTGGTGCAGTAGTAGACTTGCTGCTTTACTGTGCTTACAGCCCCAGAGACCTGAGTTCAATCCTGACTACGGATGCTGTATGTACTGAGTTTGTACGTTCTCCCCGTGACCGCGTGGGTTTTCTCTAAGATCTTTGGTTTCTTCCCACGCTCCAAATGAATGGATGTTAATTTGTGTTTATTGTGTGTTTTTGGTATTTATTATTATATGTATGACTGCATCAAAAGGTCTGAATGACAATAAAGGAATTTCAATTCAATTCAATTCAATTCAAAGATGTAGAGGTTTGTAGGTTAATTGGCTTGGTATAAGTGTAAACTGTCCTTAGTGTGTGTAGGATAGTATTGTGCGGGGATCGCCGGTCGATGCAGACTCGGTGTACTGAAGGGCTTATTTCTGTGCTGTATCTCTAAACTCTGAACAGGACAGCACAGGAACAGGTCCTTCAGCCCACAATGTCTGTGAAGAACATGATACCAACTTAAACTAATCTGCTCAGACTGCATCTGATCCAAATCCTTCCATTCTATCCTGCACATTCATGTGCCGATCTATGATCCAGAAGGACAAAGGCAACAGGAGCGTGCAAAAACCACCATCTCCAAGTTTCCATTGTGAAGGTGGAGGCGAGATACCTTCCTGCAGTTGCCCTGGTGAAGGCCACAGCATTGTTGGTCAGAGTACAGACCCAGTCAACGTGATGGACTGGTGATCTCAACACCACTAGTTTAATGTCCCCATAACCTCAGGCAAACGTATCAAGCAGAGGTATCTCACGTATAAAATCATGAGAGGAATAGATCAGGTGGAGTGCCTTGCCCAGAGTGGGTGAATCGAGAAGCAGTGGGCATAGGTTTAAGGTGAAGGGGGAAAGATTATATAGGAATCTTAGAGGTAACTATTTCATGCAAAGGGTGGTGGGTGTATGGAATGAGCTGCCAGAGGAGGTGGTTGAGGCTGGTACTATCACAACAGTTATGAAACATTTGGACAGGTGCGTGGATAGGACAGGTATAGAGGGATATGGGCCAAATGCAGGCAGGTGGGATTACTATGGATGGGACATGTTGATCGGTGTGAACAGGTTGGGCCGAAGGGCTTGTTTCCACATTGTATGACTCTATGCCATAGTGCTCATGGTTTAACAGAAACCACCAGTTATGTATGGCCTTTAACTCTGAAAATTCACAGAAACAGCAGGTGTCTAAGTTCTGTTGATTTTGGATTCTCGGATGTAAAATGTTACTTCTGTAATCAGGAATTTCAAATCTGAGGCAATTATGGTGAGGTTTGAGGCTGGATAGTCCCGAGAGAAAGGGAATTAACATTACGCTCAGCACACCCATGAAAAGATATATTCATCATTCAAAGAAATCTGGGCAAATAAAACTGGTTTCATTAAAAACGATCATGACACTGTTGACATGGCATTGAAAACTCAACCCCTTCACCACTGCCCTTCATTGAACAAAACCTCTTATCCCATGGTCAGGTCAAATATGGATTCAGTGCCACAGTAGTATACTCTTAATGGCCTCGTGTAGCCATTATAAAATGTGCAGAGGTTTACGAGAAGGCATGTTACCACTGCCTCCTCCAGGCATTGTAGAAAAGGTCATGAATCCTGGCCTTGCCAGCAAAACGTACATCCTCCTTCCCAGTTCTCCGCTAACTCCAAGTAGCCCTTGCTTTCCCTCCCTCCCTCTCTCTCCATCCCGTCCCCTCCCCTTCCCAGTTCTCTGGCCAGTCCTACTGTGCCCAACTACATTTAATCTCTGTACAGCCCACTCCCGTGACATCCGTCTGAAGAAGGGTCTCGACCTGAAACATCACCCATCCCTTCTCTCCAGAGATGCTGCCTGTCCTGCTGAGTTACTCAAGCATTTTGTGTCTATCGTAGAATGACTCTTATTTAAATATTTTAAATGAAGGTTTCCTTTTCCTTAATTCAGATAATGGGTGGTTTTCAGGAGCTCACCTTCCATTGTTTGGATCTAACATCTGTGGAGTTGCTTTACTTTCGGATTTGGGGAGGGACCGTGTACATAAAGCGTGGCTACAACACGAGCAGGTCAGAGGCTGGGGATCCTGCAGTAGATTCTTCACTTCCTCATGCTCAAAGCCATTCCACCATCCCCAGAGCACAAGTCAGCAGTGTAAAGGGCCTGTCCCACCACCATGCGACTGCATGCGGCGAACGCAACCAAACCGGTAGTGGGGGCCGCGTACGAGTTGATGTGAAGTTCGAGCGAAGTCCGCGGGATGTCCGCGCTAGGCGTACGCCATCAAGACTGCGTACGGCCTTAATGCGGCTGCTGGCCGGCAGGCCGTTGCCGCATGGAATTTTTGAACAGTCAGTTTTTCGGAGCCCCGCGCGATGTCGGGACCAGCTCCGCTCAACTCCATTCGGCTCCGGAGATCGAAGTGGGAGCGGCCCCGCGAGGCCGTACAGCTCAAGCAATCACGTTAGGTCGGGCTTGCCGCATGCAGTTGCATGCTCGTGGGACAAGGCCCTTTATGGGAATACTTTCCACTTGTCTGGATCAGTGCATCCCCAATAAGTCTCAATTAGCACAACTCCACAGAGCTTGGTTAATAGCTCATCAATCACTTGGAGCATCCATTTCCTCTACCATCCCTGCACAGTGGCCGCAGTGCGTACTGTTTGCCGAATGTATTGCAGTTGCTCATCTTGGGTACTCCATGCGCACGATCTCTTCCACCAAGAAGGCCAAAGGCAACAGGAGCATGTGAAAACCACCAGCTTTCAGGTTCCCCTTGAGAAGATGGTGCTGAGACATCTCCTTGAACCACTGCAATTGCCTTAGTGGAGGCTACAGTATTGTTGGCGAGGGTGCAAACCCTTTTCACGGCACTGGGACTGTACTCGCTAGAGTTACGAAGGATGAGGGGGACCTCATTGAAACCAATCGAATAGTGAAAGTCCTGGATAGAGTGAATGTGGAGAGGATGTTTCCACCAGTGGTAGAGTCTAGGACCAGAGGCCATAGCCTCAGAATAAAAAGACTACCTTTGAAAAGGAGATGAGGAGGAGTTTCTTTAGTCAGAGGGTAGTGAATCTGTGGAATATATTGCCACAGACAGCTATGGAGGCCAAGTCAATGGATATTTCTAAGGCATAGATCGACAGATTCATGATTAGTAAGGGTGTCAGGGGTTATGGGTGAAGGCAGGAGAACGGGGTTGAGAGGGAAAAATAGATCAGCCGTGATTGATTGGCGGAGTAGAGTTGATGGCCTAATTCTGCTCTAAGAACCTATGGACTTATGAAACCCAGTGAAAGTGATGGACAGGTGATATATTTCCAGGTTAATGGGCCTGTCCCACTTTGGTGATTTTTCAGCGGATTGCCGGCGACCGTCAAGTTGGCCGCAGTCGCCTGAAAAACCGGTAACTGGAACGGGCGACTGTCAGAGTGGAACACACACACACACACACACACACACACACACACACACACACACACACACACACACACACACACACACACACACACACACACACACACACACACACACACACACACACACACACACACACACACACACACATTGTTTCCTTCACCAGCCCGTTATGCAGGCGGGGAACAGGGCAAGCGGGGGGGAGCGCTGTCTAAAAAATTCACACGGTGCAAAGCCAAGGTGAAACAGACACACACCACGATGAACAGGAAGGTTGGCGCTGTAAAAAGACGGCTAAAGCACAGTGTAGGGTAAGTCCTTTGAAAGAGGGAGGAGAGGTGGGAGAAAAATTCACGGCAACCATAATGAGGCCGCGACTAGTTCCCAGAATGCGGAAACTCCTCACGACCATGAAGGCGACTCCCCGGCAAACACCCGCGAGCATGTGGCGACCATGTGGCGACTGCATAGTCTCCTGCAGTCGCCTAAAATGTCACCTATGTGGGACAGGCCCATTAGGATGACGTGTGCAGGTTGGAGCAGATCCTGCAGGTATTGGGGTTCCCACGTGTCTGCTGCCCTGATCCCCAGTGGACATGTAATGTTGGGCCTTCATAACGAGAGGAGTTGAGTACAGGAGCAAAGAGGTCCTTATGCAATTCTACAGGGCCCTTGTGAGACCACAACTGGAGTATTGTGTGCAATTTTGGTCTCCTAATTTGAGGGTGGACATTCTTGCTATTGAGGGAGTGCAGCGTAGGTTCACCAGGTTAATTCTGGGGATGGCAGGACTGTCATATAATGAAAGAATAGAGCTTCTGGACTTGTATTCACTGGAATTTAGAAGGATGAGAGAGGATCTAATAGAAAGACTAGACTAAGTGCTCCCCAATGCAATATTCCACCCCTCATCCATTCCACCCAACGCAATATTCCACCACTCACCCGTTCCCCCCAACGCAATATTTCACCACTCACCCGTTCCCCCAACGCAATATTCCACCACACGCATCGCTCCAAACTGCGCAGGCACGGCTCATCTCTCCTCATTCCCCAGCACTCCCTCCCCCACCTCTTCACCCTACCTCGTCTTTCCCTCCTCCTCCTCTCCTCCCCTCCCCCATTCCTCCCTCACCTCTCCCTCCCTCTCCTTTCCCCAACCCTCAGTCACTCCCTCCCTTCATAACGCTTCTCCACTCCCTACCCTCCTCCTCTCCCTCTATCCCCATTCCTCCCCCACTCTCCCTCCTCACCTCCCCAGGATCGTGAGGTTGCCGCTCCTCTCCCTCCTTCCGTGTCCAGAGGAGCGCAGCCGTCGGCGCCTTCAGAGCCAGGCTGCGTAGCAGTGACTGTCAGGAGAGGAGACCAATCTGCGCATGCGCAGTTTTTAAGATTTTTAAACCTTTATAACTTTTTTAATATGCCATCAATCGGAACAACACTTGTTGCACTTGCAGCATAGGAGAACGGTAAGGTGGAGAAAAATCGTAGCTCTATCGTGTATCGCTTTTGCACAAATAGAAATCGACGCAAACCGGAAGATAACAAGATCAGAGTTTTAGTTAAATAATATATAGATATAAAATTATTAAGGGATTAGACACGCTAGATGCAGGAAACATGTTCCAAATATTCCAAGACGTAGACATACGTAGAAATAGTATGGTATATACTGTCATAGTAACGGGTAGGTAAATGCAGTGCATTTAGTACACAGCCAGTGTGAAGGGGAGAAATGTTTAGGCGGTCGGTGGGTTACCATGTGCTGGAATGGTGTCAATTTCCCAGCCAGTTTCAGAAGTTACTATCTGCCCCACCCCCATCTGGGGAGATTGGGGCCACACAATAGTGCCGTGGTAGAGTTGCTGCCTTACAGCGCCAAAGACCCTGACTGCGGGTGCTGTATGCATGGAGTTTGTACGTTCTCCCTGTAAACGCATGGGTTTTCTCCAGGTGCTCTGATTTCCTCCCACACTCCAAAGACGTGCAATTTAGTAGACTGATTGGAATAAGTAACATTTCTCCCTAGCATGTGTAAGAGGATAGTTAGTGTTAGTGTACTGGTTGATCAGTGGTCGGCGAAGACTCGGTGGGCCAATGGGTCTGTTTCTGCGATGTATCTCTGAGGTTTAAAGTCTAATTGGAAGGTATGGGCTGGAAGAATGGGAATCAATATCATCACAACTCCCCTCTGCAGCACAAAGCTGACAATGCAGTCTAAATCCAACATTGTTGTTCTTTAGCTTTTAGTTTAAAGAAGACAGGCCCTTCGACCATCGAACACCCACTCACACTAGTTCTATGTTATCCAACTTTTGCATCCACCCGCTCTACACCATGGTAACTAAAGGGCCTGTCCCACATGGAGATTTTTTCGGCGACTGCCGGCATGATATGAGGGTCGCCAAAAGATTTTGAACATTTCAAAATCCAGCGGCGACAAAAAAAATGTTGCGACACTTGAAAAAACATTGCGCGTCAATACGTCATCACGCCGCATCACGCCACAAATTTTTCGGTGACTTGACACGTCAGTCAATGATGCCGGCAGTTGCCGAAAAAATCCCCAAGTGAGACAGGCCCTTTACAGAAGCCAATTAACCACAAACCCGCAACTGGGGCACCTGGGGCACCCAGAGGATACCCAGGCAGTCACAGGGAGAACATGCAAACTCCACACAGACAGCACCCGAGGTCAGGATTGGACCCAGCTCTCTGGCACTATCTGCCAGCAGCACCGCTGTGCTGTTTAATCATTAATAACCACAACAAACATGGTTAAATTGTTTTTTTTGCACAAATTGAATATTTTAGTTGCAATGTTAGATCTGCTTAGTTTAGTTTATTGTCACATGTACTGTGAAAAGCTTTTTGTTGCGTCCTAACCAGCAGTGGAAAGACTACACATGATTACAATCGAGCCGTCCACAGTGTGCA
The DNA here is from genome assembly GCF_028641065.1 of Leucoraja erinaceus. Classification (NCBI taxonomy): domain Eukaryota; kingdom Metazoa; phylum Chordata; class Chondrichthyes; order Rajiformes; family Rajidae; genus Leucoraja; species Leucoraja erinaceus. The sequence continues at coordinate 15,066,522 of NC_073381.1, forward strand.
GAGACAGGATAAAGGGAATAACGTTTAATACAACATTAAAGTCTAGTAAAGTCTGATTAAAGTTAGTCTGAGGATCTTCATATACATATATGTTAAAAAAACATCAAGCATGCTTTTAACTTTAAAAAATCTGGCTATAAATGCAGAGACTGTGGGTGACCAAACCATGTTTGTGGGCCATGTGTTTATGGGCATGTGGTCAAGGACACTGCCTGGTGAAGATAGACACAAAGTGCTGGAATAAAGGGCCATATGAGTTCGTAGACATATCGTAGCGGCTCGTTATGCCAGCCGTAGGTACTCATTCCATCAGGGAAGGCGGGGCATTTTTTCCAGCGCGATAAAAAATGTCCACGAGTAAAAAAATGGTCGGGATGAAAGAAATTGCCACTTTTTACTCGTAAGGAGGGCATCGCAATAGTCGTGGGAATTCGCAGACATACTCATAGGAGTTCGTGGACAAGGTCGTGGAAGGTCGTAGGAGTTCGTAGATTACCACGATCTTGATTTTTTTTAGGTCCTTTAGACTCGGCAGAGGTTTTGAATTAAGTTATGAAAGTGGGACAGGCCCTTAATTCAGTTGATCAGGCAATATCTCTGGAGAAAAAGGATGGGTGACATTTCCGGTTGGGACTCTTCTTCAGCCCAGCCATGAAGTAGAGCATTTCTTCCATCGCCCAGTCTGAAGAAGGGTCCCAACATGAAACGTCGCCCGTCAGTTTTCTCCAAAGATGCTGCCTGACACGCTGAGTTACTCCAGCACTTTGTGTCTATCTTCAGTAGAACCAGTTCCTTTCCACACACTGCTTGGCGAGGTGGTTCAGTGACCGGGGAAGAACGGGGAACAGGGAATACATTTGGTAAGAATTCAGGGAGCCATGGGAAACATGGAAGGCGCAAGCATTATTTATTGTCTTCTGCAGTCCGTTTATAGTTTATTATAGAGACTGTAAGTTGATCCATTCCCCTAAAGTTTACTTGATAACCAAAGGAACCCAATGGTAATAACCATAAAAAACTGAACTGAAACAAAAAGAAAAATGTACAAATTCAAGACCTAATTACATTTTAGACGTGTTTTCCTTTCAATTTACCTTGCAAAGAAATGCAATAATAAATAACATGCCCAGATCTGCTCGGACCCAATATTTATTTGAATAACATCAGTTCACTGTTACATTGCCTGCTTGAGGCCAAGAGAAGTCATGTTCTTAAGTGATGAGCAGAATTAGGCCATTTGGCCCATCAAGTCTACAACGCTGATCTAGCTTTCCCTCTCAACCCCATTCCCCTGCCTTCACCGATAACCTCTGACCCTTGAGCAGACCTTTTATATATTTAAAGATGTATTCCTGATCTGCCAATCTACCTCGTTGCTGCCTTGAACCATTGAACTGTTTTTTACCTGCACTTCCCCTGTAGCGGTAACACAATACATTTACGTGCCGCAGTGGCGCAGCCGTAGATATGCTGCCGTACAGGATTGAACCCGGGTCTCTGGCGCTGTGACGCGGTGACTCTATCAGCTGCGCCACCATAACCCTCATATCTGAGGGCCATGCGGCAGGGTCTGGGGCCTGAGTGGAGCCCTCGCTATCTCACTCTGCCTCAGCCCTGCAAGCGGAGCATCCTGATCACGGGCAGAGGCGGTGTACGGGCGCCCATCACCCCTCATCTCCTGAGCGGCCAGGTTCTGGCGCCATTGTACCTATGTCTCTTGCCAGGCTACGCTTAGCCTGATCATAGAGTCATAGAGTACCGAAAGAGGCTCTGCAGAGAGTAGTGCGTTTGGCCGAACGCACTATGGGAACTTCACACGCCCTCCTGCAGGAACTATACAACAGGAGGTGCAACTCCAGAGCAAACAAAATCATGGGAGACCCCTTCCACCCCATGCAACGGACTATTCCAGCTGCTACGGTCAGGCAAACGCCTCCGTTGCCATGCGGTGAGAACGGAGAGGTTGAGAAGGAGTTTCTTCCCAGAGGCAATTCGGACTGTAAACACCTATCTCACCAGGGACTAACTCTACAGAACGTTTTTCCTTCCATTATTTATTATGTAAAAGAATATGTGTGTTATGATTGTGTTTATAATTTGTTTGGTTGTCTTGTTGTTTGTCTTTTGCACAAAAGTCCGCGAGCATTGCCACTTTCATTTCACTGCACATCTCGTATGTGTATGTGACAAATAAACTTGACTTGACTTTAGCCCAACTCCTCCATGCTGATCGAGATGTCTGTCCGAGTAGTACCATTTGCCTGCATTTGGCCCAGATAACTCTAAATCATTTACCTGGCGCTGAATCACATGCAAGATGCAACGGGTCCCGAGAGTCTCTTGCTGAGCCCGTCTGACAGGAGGACACTGTATTTCAAAGTCCCTGCCTAGCAAACCTGATGTATTCAAGAGAGAGTTAGATATAGCTCTTAGGGCTAATGGAATCAAGGGATATGGGGAGAAAGCAGGCACGGGGTACTTATTCTGGATGATCGGCCATGATCATATTGAATGACGGTGCTGGCTCGAAGGGCTGAATGGCCTACTCCTGCAACTATTGTCTATGTTTCTAAACCCCCAGCTGAGGGGCCCATCTGGGCAGCACTAGTGGCTGGACTCAACCTCTGGGCAAAGGAGACCCCCACCTCAATCTCCAATGCCAAGTGACACCCACCCCTAATCCCTTCTCCCCGGCTGCACTGGGGTGTTAAGGTGGGGCCCAACTGCAGCAAGTGGTCCCACCACCCCCTCCTGCTCAGCGGAAGGTGCCTCCAGCTCCACTGGGGAAGTTGGCGACCTCTCAGGCATCCCTCCCTTGCATCCAGGTGCAACCCTAAAGGAATGTCTATAGGCGCCAAAGACCCGGGTTTGATCCAGACTACGGGTGCTGTCTGAACGGAGTTTGTACGTTCTCCCCATGACCATATGGGTTTTCTCCAGGTGCTCTGGTTAAATCCCACACTTCAAAGGCATATAGGTTTGTAGGTTAATTGGCTTTGGTAAAGATTGTAAACTGTCCCTAGTGTGTAGGGTAGTGTTAATGTGCGGGGATCGCTGGTCGGTACGGACTCAGTGGGCTGAAGGGCCTGTTTCCGCGCTGTATCTCTAAACTAAATTAAATTGAACAAAACTCCCTTCAGTGGAAATATTACTATGGATGGTGTGCTTTGTTTTAACATCAGGAATTGAACCTCTAGATCTTCTTGAGATCTCCAGCTGAGTTACTCCAGCAATTTGTGTCTATTTCTAGATCTTTTGACCAGGGTGTTACCACTAAGCCACAGCTGACACCTGTTCTATTTACCTCTCACACCATTTGTCTGTTCTACTGCCATTTTCTCCTTTGAAACTACTTTGCATTCCACAACTTTGTGCTAAATGCATTATGCAGGATGTGTCCACTGTAACGATCTCTCTCCAGAAACAAGGCTAACCTTGAGAGTGACAAGCAGCAGGATGCTAACACCTTCAGGACCAGTGTCACAATGATTGTTCTGATCTGTTACACCCACGTCATCCAACTGTGCCTCATTCAGTGTGAGGCCATGTAAATAGCTACCAAAGCAGATATAATGAATAACATGCCCCCGGAGTTTAAGGGCAGTCATTAAGCCTTGTAGTTCTGCTGATATTCACAACAGCAGCAATAGCTCTGTAGCAGTATGATTATATCGCTCTTTGCACTTAATATGATATCACATAGCACTTTACTTTACAGAACTAGGCATCAAGCATGTAAAGGGGACACTGGGCCAGAGGGCAAGGGACTGGGATAGGGGCATTAATGGCTTCATTTTTGCCAGCGCTTTGCCTGTTCTCTCTTTAACCACTGAATTATACTCACAGCCAAAGAATCGCAGAACTGTATGCTTAAGAAGGAACTGCAGATGCTGGTTTTACACCGAAGATAGACACAAAATGCTGGAGTAACTCAGTGGGACGGGCAGCATCTCTGGAGAGAAAGGGTGACATTTCGGACCGAGACCCTTCTTCAGACTGGTCTGAAATGTCACCCATTCCTTCCCTACAGAACTGTAAGTGTGAGGGACCACAGCAACATGTTTCAAGTGTGGACTGACTTGTGAATCAATAGGTGAATTGTTGAAAAGAAAAAGAAAACTGCAAACATTGAAACAATAGTTAACTTTTCAGGTCCATGAACCTTCATCGAAACCCTTTAAAGATTATTAACCTGCAAGGTTTATTCTATTTATCTCTCCGATGCTGCCTGACTGTTCACTATTCTGCTTGTTCACCGATTTAGTTTAGTTTAGTTTGGTTTAGAGACACGGTGTGGAAACAGGCCGTTCGGCCCACCGAGTCCATGCTGACCAGTAGGGATAGTTTACAGAAGCCCAATTCAATTCAATTCAATTCAACTTTAATGTCATCGCACAAATACAAGTATCAGTACAACGAAATGCAGTTTTGCGTCAGTCCGTAGTAGTTGTACATAAAGAAAACAAAAAAAATAGAAAGAGGGAAGATACAGAATAATCAAGAAATACAGAATAATTAAACAAAGGGGACGGAGGGACCCAGAGAAATCTATCGTCGGGACTCCGAGTTCAGCAGTGTGATTGTGTTGTTGTAGAAGCTGTTCCTCATCCTACTAGTACGTGACCTGAGGCTCCTGTACCGCCTCCCTGATGGGAGGAGGGCAAACAGTCCATGGTTGGGGTGTGAGGGGTCTTTGATGATCTTCCCAGCCCGTCTCAGACACCGTTTTTGGTGGAGGGCATCCATGGCATGGAGCGGGGCACCGATGATGTGTTGCGCGGTTTTCACCACCCGTTGTAGTGCCTTCCTGTCCGCAGCAGTGCAGCTGCTGTACCATACCGTGAAGCAGGTGCTAACCTAACAAACCTGCACATCCATGGAATGTGGGAAGAAACTGGAACACCCGGAGTAAACTCACGTAGTTACAGGGAGAAAGTAGGATGGAACCCGGGTCTCGAGCTCTGTAAGGCAACAATTCTCCCTCTGTGCCACCGTGACATAATAAATTGTTTGTTTGTTGACCAACTTTGGCCATCCTTTGACTCCGGACCAGATTTGGCCTCGTTGACTAATTTTTTAATTACAAATTTCCATTTTTCGTTGTCGGAACCAAGAACTGCAGAAGCTGATGAATGCACGAAAGGACACAAAGTGCTGGTGTAAGTAACTCAGCAGGTCAGGCAGCATCTCTGGAGAACATGGACAGGCGATGTTTCGGGTGAAGACCCTACTTCAGACTTAGCGTTACTCCAGCAGTGTGTGGCCTTACAAAGAATGGCGTTTGTTTGAGGTAATGTAGAAATGGAACCCTGCTGTAGATAAGATTCACTGGCCAGTCCAACGCTCCTAGCCCAGCCTTTGGAAAGAGCCAGCCATTGAGCCCCACTGTTTGCAGCTGGGAATTTGAGGGGTAATGTTATCACACAAAAGGTGGTGGGTGTACAGAACAAGCTGCCAGAGGAGTTAGTTGAGGCTGGGACCATCCCAATGTTTAAGAGATGTGGATAAGACAAGTTTGGAGGAATATAGAATTTGAGTATAGAAGTTGGGATGTAATGTTAAAATTGTACAAGGCATTGGTGAGGCCAATTCTGGAGTATGGTGTACAATTTTGGTCGCCTAATTATAGGAAGGATGTCAACAAAATAGAGAGAGTACAGAGGAGATTTACTAGAATGTTGCCTGGGCTTCAGCAACTAAGTTACAGAGAAAGGTTGAACAAGTTAGGGCTTTATTCTTTGGAGCGCAGAAGGTTAAGGGGGGACTTGTTAGAGGTTTTAAAATGATGAGAGGGATAGACAGAGTTGACGTGGATAAGCTTTTCCCACTGAGAGTAGGGAAGATTCAAACAAGGGGACATGACTTGAGAATTAAGGGACAGAAGTTTAGGGGTAACATGAGGGGGAACTTCTTTACTCAGAGAGTGGTAGCTGTGTGGAATGAGCTTCCAGTGAAGGTGGTGGAGGCAGGTTCGTTTTTATCATTTAAAAATAAATTGGATAGTTATATGGATGGGAAGGGAATGGAGGATTATGGTCTGAGCGCAGGTATATGGGACTAGGGGAGATTATGTGTTTGACACGGACTAGAAGGGTCGAGATGGCCTGTTTCCGTGCTGTAATTGTTATATGGTTATATGGTTATAATATATGGACCAAGCACAGGCAGGTGGCACTACGGTAGCTGGGACATATTGGCCGGTGTGGGCAAGTTGGGCTGAAGGACCTGTTTTTACATTGTATCACTCTATGACCCTAAGACTCTATGACTCTGGAAATTTTCCTTCATGCATGGGCACCCGTTTCCCCATCGCAAGTTAATGAGGGCGCAGTGCAAATGTCAACAAAACCCATTCATTGCTTCAATTCCTTGACCCATCGATTGCCCAAATCCAGGATTCCCAAATGGCTACTTGCATGATTATCGGCCCAACCATTTACCTCTCAATCTTCGCATCCCCCCCCCCCCCCCCCCCCACCACCCCCAAACCTGAACTTGGAGCTTGGTGGCACCGTTTCAAGTGCGAAAATGTATCTTGGGCCTTGGTACAACTGGAGTTTGTAGCAGGACTACACCTAATCCAAACGGGTTTTAGAGCTCTCTGGTGTCTCGAGTCTGATGCCTCGCTTCAACACACTGGAGTTTCTCAGCACCTACCCTCACTTCCTCAGCTGACTCTACAATATTAGGCAATACCAATAAAACTCCCCTGAATCATTTAGGAATAGGTCTCATATTTTCAAGTCATAATTGAGGAAACAATCCTATATAGTCATAATAGGAAAAGCATTTCAATTTCGCTGATGTCCCTGTTCTAAAATTAAAACATGGGTTTTAATGGTAAGATAAAAAATAGATTACGACCGTTGAAGGAAAAGAACAGTGTAGGATAGGTAAGTGCTTTGAAATCAATATTGTGCTTTTATTGTGATGTTAAATGTATTGAATTAGGGATTATCCTGCCATCAGCCTACCAGTTCAGATGAAGTCAGATGGATGCCCAAGTCATGAACTCCCTGATGGCACCGTTGACAACACTACCCATTCCATCTTTTGTGTGAATAGACTGGTCCAGTATTTACACAGACATGTTGTGTACAGAATCATCAGAGGAAGAGATCGGGTGGACGCACTGAGTCTCTTGCCCAGAGTAGGGGAATCAAAAACCAGAGGACATAGGTTTATGATGAGGGGGGAAAGATTTAATAGGAACCTGAGGGGTAACCTTTTCACGCAGGTTGGCTGTAAGGAATGAGCTGCCGGAGGAGGTGGATGAGGCAGGTAGTAGCATAACGTTTTAAGAGACATTTGGACATGTACATGGATAGGACAGGTTTAGAGGGATATGGGCCAAATGCAGGCAGGTGGGACTAGTATAGATGGGACATGTCAGCCGATGTGGGCACGTTGGGCCGAATGGCCTGTTTCCACACTGCATGGCTCCTTGAATCTAGTTTGGAAATGGTTCATGCACCTAGAATTAAGGGAAGGTTAGCAAATTGCTTTAACACTGGAAGAGAGCAAGAATTAAACCAGGCCCTCTGAGTGGTTATTAACATGTGGTGGGGCTGCTTATAGCCCATTGGGTTCACTAGTATCTGTCAAGGAGGGGAATTAACGTTTTTGCTCATCACTTCCCCATCGACATCATTGAGGTGGGTGGAAGGATTAAAGAAGCAGTTTTAATCTTTGCTGACATAGGAAGAATGACAAGCAATACAAGGGTCTGAGGAAGGCCGCAAGGTGTTGGAAAGAGCTTGGGAAGAGACCAAGTTGGACCATCGGCCGGGTTTTCCTAGCTGAAGAACATGTCAGCCTTGCCCTTCGCACTCCATGGCTGGACACATTGCCTTTATAGAGGATGTGTTCAAGAAGGAACTGCAGATGCTGGAAAATCGAAGGTACACAAAAAAGCTGGAGAAACTCAGCGGGTGCAGCAGCATCTATGGAGCGAAGGAAATAGGCAACGTTTCGGCCCGAAACGTTGCCTATTTCCTTCACTCCATAGATGCTGCTGCACCCGCTGAGTTTCTCCAGCTTTTTTGTGTACCTTTATAGAGGATAGAGGATGGCGGCACAGCCTTACAGACACACACTGACTTACAGCTCCAGAGACCCAAGTTCGATCCTGACCTCGGGTGCTGTCTGTACGGTGTTTGTACATTCTCCCTGTGACCCCGTGGGTTTTCTCCGGGTGCTCCGGTTTCCTCCCACACTCCGAAGACACGCAGGTTTGCAGGTTAATTGGCTTCTGTAAATTGTCCCTAGTGTGTAGGAAGGAACTAGTGTACAGGTGATCGTGGTCTGCACACATTCAGTGGGCCGAGGTGTCTGTTTCCATGCTGTATCTCTAAGCTAAAACCAAATTAAACTAAAGGTACCTTTAGTGCCCCGGAGACAGTGCGTGGATTGGAGTGGATTGTAGTTATCATGCTGGCTTGAAGCCTTGACATGCTTGCCAAATGTTTTACAGAGCATGTGGGGATGTGACAAGCAGCCAAGCAGAGCTGCCACACACTGTCCACCCCACTTTGTCCCTTAACAATACAGAGAGACATTACAGGTGCCTATATGGCATCACAAACTGGCTGGGCAGGTAAAAACAATTGTTTCCCTTCCCTGAAGGATATTAGAGGACCAGTGTGTCAGTGGTTTTTAAGTGAGTTTAGTTTATTACACACGGCAAGATAGCAGGCTCGGCCATCGTTTCACTGAACACCTCCACTCAGCCCGCCTAAACCCACCTGATCTGCCAATTGCTCAACAATTTAACTCCCTCTCCCATTTCCACACTGACCTTTCTGTCCTGGGCCTCCTCCATTGTCAGGGTGAGGCCCAGCGCAAATTGGAGGAACAGCACCTCATATTTCGCTTGGGCAGCTGACACCGCAGTGGTATGAACATTGGCTTCTCTAACTTCAAGAAACCCTGGCTTCCCCTCTCTCTCCATCCCTCCCCCTTCCCAGTTCTCCAACCAGTCATACTGTCTCTGACTAAATTTTATCTCTTTGTTGTACCTTCTCCCAGCTAACAACGATCTATTCTATTTTTTCCTTGATCTCCATTCCCTTTGTCCTATTTTCACACCTTCACTTCCTTATCTATGTATCTCCCTCTCCCCTGACATTAGTCTGAAGAAGAATCTCCACTCGAAATGTCACTCACTCCTTCTCTCCAGAGATGAGTTGCTCCAGCATTTTGTGATGTTCTATAGTTTATTGTCACATGTATCGAGGTACAGTGTAAAGCTTTTGTTTCATATTAACCAGTCAGTGGAAAGACAATATATGATTACAATCAAGCCATCCACAGTGTATAACACATGATGAAGGGTTTGACGGCACTGGGCCTGTACTCGCTAGAGTTTAGAAGAATGGGGGGGACCTCATTGAAACATACAGTATAGTGGAAGGCTTGGATAGAGAGGATGTGAAGAGGATGTTTCCACTAGTGGGAGAGTCTAGGACTACAAATCATAGCCTCAGAATTAAAGAACGGTCTTTTAGGTGTCAGAGGTTATGGGGAGAAGGCAGGAGAATGAGCTTAGGGGGGAGAGATAGATCAGCCATGATTGAATGGTAGAGTGGAGTTGATGGGCCGAATGTCCTAATTCTACTCCTATTCCTTATGATCTTATGAAGGAGATGAAGAGGAATTTCTTTAGTCAGAGGGTGGTGAATCTGTGGAATTATTTGCCACAGAAGGCTGTGGAAGCCAAGTCAATGGATATTTTTAAGGCAGAGATAGATAGATTCTTGATTAGTACATGTGGAAGAGGTTATGGGGAGAAGGCAGGAGAATGGGATTAGGAGGGAGAGATAGATCAGCCATGATTGAATGGTGGAATACACTTGATGTGCTGAATGGCCTAATTCTGCTCATATCACTTATGATCTTATTGGAATAATATGAATATCGTTTAGTGCAAGATAAAGTCCAGAGAAATCCAACCAAATATAGTCCAAGGGTCTCCATTAAGGTAGATAGTAGCTCAGGGATGCTCTCCAGTTGTGATAGGGTGGTTCAGTTGTCTGATACCAGCTGGGAAGAAACTGTCCCTGAACCTGGAGGTGTGCGTTTTCACACTTCTGTACATTTTGCCCGATGGGAGAGGGGAGAAGAGGGAGTGGCTGGGTTGCAACTCGTCCTAGATTATGCTGTTGGTCTTGTTGAGGCAGCTTGAGGTGTAAATGGAGTAAATGGTTGGTTTAAGTCACCGTTACTGAACCCTCATTTTTTTTTTCCGTGTTTGGTTTTAACGAAGTGAAGCCAATATTTTCCTCCCAACCCACTGAAATTTGACCTTGGATTTTGTAGACGAATCACGTCCGTTTCTAAATGACTCCATTATCTAACCACCACACAAGCGGAGTAAGATAAGAAACAAATACATGCAATACAAAATAATGCTAGTAAGGTATCAGTTGCATTCTTTTTTTATTACTGGTTATTGTCATTGAAAAAACATTGCAATCCTTCACAATTTCTGTTGCTGGACACCGGCAGTTAATTAAGAACAGGGAGCTCAACAGGAGTGTGCACAGGTGATTGTATGCTTAGCTGATGAAAAATTACTGTCACTTCAAAGAGTGGTGGATGCAGAATTGTTGAGATGAGAAATGAATGTTGCGTACGAGAAACACAAAAACAGTCCAGGGCAACAAAAGCTGCTCTATGCTTGAGGGAACCACTGACTAATGTGCTGTCACTCTGCCTTAATATCAGACAGAAAATATTTGAATTTGAAATGCAGCTGAAACAAACCTGGATGCTGGCCGCATTGTACAGTCCATGCAAAATCAGATAATTACATTTGGAAGCTGACACTGGCCTTTAAAACTTCTTTTCGCTTTGTTGATCTTGTTTGGTTCCGACACAAAAGGAACATTACTGACAAGTATAGCATTTTCAGGGTGCTACTTGCTCAATTATGCAGCGAGTGAGTCTGGCTGAGATCCTTTGTAGTCGTGAAGTGAAGTGGTGCATTTAATGTTTTGAAAACGAGGAGTTTTGTTGCAAGGAGGGATCTTTCACGTGAACTTGAACAGGAGTTCGAGCAGTTGGGTGAGGAATATTTTAAGCATCTGGATTTCATGCAAGCCACCAATTACCGGAGCGAGGTTTATTTGATAGTTTATTTTTTAACAGGGTTCATGGTCCAGTAGGAGGACGTCTACGAGAGTTGGCGTCTCGGTAGAAGTCAGCCCGACAGACTACAACCATGTGGAATTCATTGCCACAGGCGGTGTGAAGGCCAAGTCAATGGATATTTTTAGAGTGGAGATTGGCGGATTCTTGATTAGTCACGGGTTGTGGGAAGATACCAGGAGAATGGTGTTCTGAGGAAAAGATAGATCAGCCATGATTGAATGGTGGAGCAGACTCGATGAGCTGAATGGCCAAAATCTTCTCCAATAATTCATGATATTATGAACGGTAATAACCAGTGTTAACATAGAAACATAGAAAATAGGTGCAGGAGTAGGCCATGCGGCCCTTCGAGCCACCACCGCCATTCAATATGATCATGGCTGATCATCCAAAATCAGTACCCCGTTCCTGCTTTTTCCCCATATCGCTTTTTTCCTTTAGCCCAAAGAGCTAAATCTCTCTTGAAATTGTTATGCAGTGTTATTTCAATTCAATTACTTCTTAATACCTGCTAACTGGAGAGTGTCTCTGAAGCTGTGAGGTTCCAATAGCTTGTATTTTGCTGGTAAATGATTCTGAATGCTGGTGTTTGCTTGTTGAAGCTCCTGCACACGGCTATCCCAGCATGGAAGTCCCAAACTCAATATGGAGCCCAATGGTGGAGTCAAATATTGCTGGCCAGTTTGCTCCCTGCTTCATGTGGGGGAGGAAGTGCAAGGGAAAAAGTAAATTCCTCTCTTAGTATTATTTGGACTGTGTCCAATGTTTTAAATTATTTATAAGCATTTTAAAATGCTTTAGCTCCATTTTATTTTTTTAAATAACAATTTTAGAGTGCCTTAGTTCTTTATTTCATTTAGATCAGTGGTTCCCAACCTTTTTTTGGCCATGCCCCACCTAATCACCTCTAAAATCCTGATGCCCCCCCCCATTGCTTTCCCTTGAGAGAAAACGGAGGAAATAGATATTATAAGGGTAACTTAGCAAAAGCTCTTTGAATCGCATTTCTAAATCCAATTCAATAAATAAGGTTCTCCCATGACCTCGCGCGCTTCGTGCGACGTGCATGAAGAGCGATGGCGCGGTGATTATGTAATAACTACACAATAAAGACCTTTTTTACCCAAAAAAAATTATTTACTCAAAATAACATCTGAAACATAAACGACATATGTTTACCTGATGGAAAATCCCAAAAAATAAAAATCGAAAATTTGGACCCAGACCTCCTCAGTCGCGCTCAATTGCCCCCCTTAAAAATCAAATTGCCCCCCTGTGGGGCGTACGCCCCACGTTGGGAACCACTGATTTAGATAATGCTTCTAATACGGTCTGAATGCTGTAGATATTTAAAAGTCCTGTCAGCTTTGACAGCCGATAAAGCTGCTGGCCGGCCTTTGTTCTGTGTCAAGGGGCTCTGGGAAGATATGTGGCCGGGGCTTCTTAATTGTGTCTTTAGAGGTCCCAATACAAGTTAGAAGCTTCTCACAGGAGTCCACGATGATTTGGGCCAGCAAGGTCGATGCTTTCCATTCAGAGTTCAGGGAAGAGCAGGGTCAAGCCAAGTCAAGTTGAGTTTATTGTCATATGCTCTATCTATGGTGAGATGCAGGCACCGTGAAAATCTTGCTAGCAGTAGCAGCAAAGGCACATAGATTCAGACAACACACAAAAATATATATATTATACATAAACTGTACGTACGAAAATTCTGCGAGGCGGAAAAAGTAAAGAAGACTGCAAGAAAAACAAGATATTAGTGCAAAACACAATTAGAAAACAAATCTATAGTAGTGTAAGTGGTGCAGGAAGGAACTGCAGATGCTGGTTTAAATTGAAGATGGACAGAAGGGACAGAATTAAGGGACAGAATTAAGGGACAGAAGTTTAGGGGTAATATGAGGGGGAACTTCTTTACTCAGAGAGTGGTAGCGGTGTGGAATGAGCTTCTAGTGGAAGTGGTGGAGGCAGGTTCATTGGTATCATTTAAAAATAAATTGGATAGGCATATGGATGAGAAGGGAATGGAGGGTTATGGTATGAGTGCAGGCAGGTGGGACTAAGGGAAAAAAAGTGGTTCGGCACGGACTTGTAGGGCCGAGATGGCCTGTTTCCGTGCTGTAATTGTTATATGGTTATATGGTTATATGGACACAAAAAGCTGGAGTAACTCATCGAAGGGTCTCAATCCGAAACGTCACCCATTCCTTCTCTCCAGAGATGCTGCCTGTCCCGATGAGTTATCCAGCATTTTGTGTCTATCTGTAGTGTAAGTGGTGGTCCATAGTGTTCCAGTGCAGTGGTAGGATTAGTGTTGTGCAGGTCCATTCAAGACCCTGGTCATTGTTGGAAAGTACTGTTTCTGAGGCTGGGGGTGTGAGACGTCAGGCTTCTGTACCTTTCGCCCACATGACCGGTAGTCCGCTGTCAGTCAGAGAATCAACTTCTTTGCCTTGGGTTTTTTTTAAATCATAATTGAGCAATATACCTAGAACAAAACAGAATTGTAAAATCGTTAAGACATAACACCAGAAGTCAGTTTGCCAAGAAACTGCATAACTGCCTTTCAATAGCTACGAGCTATTCGTGGAAGTCCTTTAAAGATCAATATCTTCAATGGGAAGGTTCGTGATTAACGTTGTCCTATTTCGTCATGCCAGGCTGCTGACATCCAGTCTCAGGCTGAGTAGCACAGCCTGGAGAGCTGCTGCCTCATAGTGCCAGAGGGCTGAGTTTAATCCTGACCTCTGATACTGCACTTGTGGTGGAGTTTATACTGTAAGTTCTCCCTGTGACCGTGTGGATTTCTCTTGGGTTTCCTCCCACACTGCAAAGACGTACGGGTTTGTGGGTTAATTGGTTTTGGTAAAATTGTAGATTGTCCCTAGAGTATAGGATAGTGCCGGCGTGATTGCTGGTCAGTGAGGACTCAGCTGGACCAAAGGGCCTGTTTCCGGGCTGTATCTCTAAAGTGTAGAATGGGTGCTCCAGTTTCATCCACTGTCCCAAGGACGTGCCAGTTGGTAGATTAATTCACCAGCATATCTTGTCCCCAGTGTGTAGACGAGTGGCAGAAGCTGGTGGGAGTTGTTGAGAATGTGGGAGGAACATAAAATGGGATTAGTGCACAATTAGTGTAAATGGGTAAGTGATGATTGGCTCAGGGGTGTTGTATGCCGTATGTCTCTGGGACTCTATTGCTCGATTTAAGTTCCAGCAGCTGCCATCACTCTGCCTCTAAGCTAGTTTCCAGGCAGCCCACTCTTAAAGGGACTCACGAAACAAGCAGCCCTCAAACAGCTTCTGGGTTGGGTGCCAGTGAATGAACGAGTGCTGTGACGAGGAGAGGGGAACTTAAATCAAGTGGTAGACATACAGTGTTCAGCACTTAGTTTAGTTTAGAGATATAGCGCGGAAACAGGCCCTTCGGCCCACCGAGTCCATGCTGACCAGCGATTCCCACACATTAACACAAGCCTAAGCACACTAGGGGCAATTTACACTTAAAGCAAGCCAATTAACCTACAAACCTGTACGTCTTTGGAGTGTGGGAGGAAATCGAGGATCTCGGAGAAAACCCATGCGGTCACGGGGAGAACGTACAAAGTCCGTACAGACCATAGTCAGGATTGAACCCAGGTCTCCGTTGCTGAAGCGCTGTTAGGCAGCAACTCTACCACTGCGCTACTGTGCCACCCACTTCTGATTCAATGACCGCAGGAGGCGTGCTCTTGATGTAAGGAGGACAAAAGGATAGTACCTCTTGCAGTAGGCACGTAGAGTACGATAGTACCTCTTGCGCAGCAGTAGAGTTGCTACCTTACAGCGCCAGAGACCCGGCTTCCATCCTGACTATGGGTGCTTGTCTATATGGAGTTTGTACGTTCTCCCCGTGACCTGTGTGGGTTTTCTCTGTCAGTTCTGGTTTCCTCCCACACTCCAAAGGCGTAAAGTTTTGAAGGTTCATTGGTATAATTGTAAATTGTCACTAGTGTGTGTAGGATAGTGTTAGTGTACGGGGAACGCTGGTCGGCGTGTACTTGGCGGGCCGAAGGGCCTGCTTCCGCGCTGTATCGCTAAACTAAACTAAACTAATGGATCGTCATAGACTGTGCTCGGTCCGTGAAAAGTTGAAAGTGCCTTTTCTACTTGAGTGCTGGAGACCTTCAGGATTCGGTAGCAAACTGCATGAAGTCAACAGCAGCCTGGAGTGGTCCTGAAGCTGTGAAGCCAGCAATTAGCATGATCCTAAACCCCACGGGCAACACAATTAATGCAGGTATGTGAGGGTGCATTGGAGGTCACAGACCACAGTGAACATACGTTAGCGTTGGACCTTCATATTGTGGCTATGTCATTTGTAGAGGAAGCAGCTAATTTCTGATCGATCAGGGAAAAATGTTAGAAGAGGTAGGAGTTCATCAGGGAATTGGGAGCACTGGTAGAGAAGCTGAGGCAAAGTACAATCAAAGTACAATACTCGTAAGGGTCCTCACCAGGAAGATGCGGGAATAATGTTTCACCTGGATGAGTTGTGTAGAACCAGGGGTCACCGTCGTGGGATCACAGAGGGTGGTCAATCATAGAGTCATACAACTTAGAAGTCGGTCAAAGATAGACAAAATGTTGGAGTAACTCAGCGGGTCAGGCAGCATCTCTGGAGAAAATGGATGGGTGACATTTCGGATCGGGACTGGTCACCAGGCCCGGAAACCCATGTGAATCATCAAGTACCATTCTATATTAAGACGACTGAGTTTTAGTTTGGGTGAGAGATACAGCCCGGAAGCAGGCCCTTCGGCCCATCAAGTCCGTGCTGACTAGCGACCCCCATACAGTGTACACTAACGCTGCCCTACACACTAGGGACAATTTGCAATCTTTACCAAAGCCAAACCGTTACGTCTTTGCAATGTGGGAGGAAACCAGGACACCCGGAGAAAAGCCACACAGGTGACGGGGAGAATGTACAAATGTAAATCTCGAACCGTTGCCGTTCTCTACCTCAGTGGGATGTGGAGGCTCAGTCACTGAATGTATTGAAGAGATTAATAAATGGTTAAGTTTTTTTAAGGATTAGTGCAGGAAATTGGCACCAGTATAAAGATCTTACTGAAAGGTGATGGGGGGGCTTGAGGGTGATCAGCTCTCAGCTCTCCTAATGTCTTCCCACCCTTGCTTTTGGAAACTCGGTCAGTAAAAGATGTTTAGCAAAGTTCCTTGTCTGAAGCATCTGAGGACCAGCTACTCCAACAGTATAAGCGCACTCTAAGTCTTCAGAATGTTTCAAGTTGTATTACTTCCAGTATTGGTATGTATCCAAATGCACTGCAGTCCATGTAAGCAGTAATCAGTGAATCCTTTGGCCTATTTTAGTTGACGTATGATTGCTGATGCAGGTATGGAACTACCCTGCTTTCCTTCAGACAGCCTGTGGGAACCTTCATAACTAAGCATAGGTGGGATCTTGCGTTCACCACACATGCTCTCCCCTGTATTGGACTCAATGGCTAGCCTAGATGTGTGCCCACACCCTGGAGTGGGATTTGAACTTACACCGTCGTGGTTCTGAGACAGGAGTCTCAGTGTAAGCCCAAAGTGGGAACAGCAATGGAAAGTGTAGAAGATTCTTCACAGATCCAAAATATAATGGCATCAATGGGAAGAACAATGAAGCTGCTGATAGAGCTACTGCCTCAAATAGCCAGAGACCTGGGGCCGATCCTGACTACGGGTGCTGTCTGCGTGGAGTTTGTACGTTCTCCCTGTGACTGCGCAGGTTTCCACCGGGTGCTCTGATTGCCTCCCACATCCCAAAGACCTGCTGGTTTGTAGGTTAATTGGTTTCTGTAAATTGCCTTCAGTGATTGGGGGAGTGGATGAGAAAGTGGGATAGCATAGAACTATGTTATCAGGTGATCAAAGATCGGCGTGGACTTGTTGAGCTGAAGGGCCTGTTCACATGGTGTATCTCTAAACTAAAGTCTCTGTCCCACTTTAGGAGACCTAAACAGCAACCTCTGGTGACCTTGCCCACCACCCAAAAGACAAAATCGAGGTCGAGGTGACCTGCAACCTCCTACCACCTCCCACGCATATGTTGAAAACCTTCCTCGACTATGAAGAGAACCGGCTTCGACTAGACCTGTGACAAAAAAATTATCGATTTTTAAAACGGCAACCTATTTTTAATCGAGGCCTGTTTTAACCATGATGAAAAAATAGCAGCAACCTAGATGAAACCTCGACCACGCGGAAACCACTTTCGACCATAAGGGAGAGTGACCAAAACCTCCGGTGACCTGATGGAAACCTTGGGTGGAGGGCAAGGTCACCAGAGGTTGCTGTTTAGGTCTCCTAAGTGGGACAGGGGCTTTATCTACACTACATCAGTGATGGGTAAATTACTTGAGGTAGATTCCGCGAGATAGGATCTACATTAGCAAAGATAAGGGCCATTTTGGGAAAGTCAGTGTGGCTTTATACGTAGGAAATTACATCTCACATATTTGAGGGAGTTTTTTGAAGAGGTGACCAAGTATATTTGATGAGGATAGAGCAGTAGAATTATCTACCTGGATTTTAGCAAGGTTAATCAAGTTCTACATGGTAGGCTGATCTTGGAATACTAGATAAAATGAGATCCAGGGCAGGGTTGCCAATTGGGTATAAAATTAGCTTGAAGGTAGGAAACAGGCATCACCCCTTGTTGTTCAGACTGGAGGCCTGTTACAAGTGGTGTTCCACAGGAATTTGTGCCAGGTCGACACCCATTCAATATATTCATGATTTGGATGTGAATGGTTAGTACGTTTGTGGATGATACTAAAATTGGTGGCATAGAGGACAGGGAGGAAGGTTATCTACAATTATAGCAGGATCATGACAAACTGGGCCAATAGGCCAAATAATGGCAGATGGAGTTTAATTCTGATTTTTTAGTTCAGAGATATAGCGTGGAAACAGGCCCTTCAGCCCACCGAGTCCGCGCCGACCAGCGATCCCCACACATTAAATATTTGCGCTATTGTCAATGCTGTTGAATCTACTATGAACAAGTTATATATATATTCCCTGCTACAATGGTTTAAAATAGGCTTCCTTTTGTAAAGTTCACAACAGTTCCATCGCAAGAGTCCATAGTAATCAAAATAACCTGTCAGAAATTCCTCACCAGATTTATAGGTTGCTTCTGATCTCTGGCATTCACGTATTTGTACATGAAACAGCGTGCCAAAGCGAAGATACACACACTAGGGACAGCGCCGGTGGTTGCGATCAAACCCAGGTCTCCGGCGGCACAAGCGCTGTAAAGCCCCTGTCCCACTTAGGCGATTTTTTCGGTGACTACAGGCGACTAGACTGCCGCCACATGGTCGCAGTGTGACGTCTGTATGGTTGTGAGTAGTCTCCTCAAGTCGCCTAAAGAGTCGTAACGTTTTTCTAGTCGCCGCTGGATTTTGAAATGTTGAAAACTTTTCGGCGAATGTGGGCTTGACGTAGCTCGACGTAGCTTGTCTTCTCCTGTCGTACGTGCTGTCGTAGGTTGGCGCCAGGATGACACAGGTTGTCGCCAGGTGACGTTGGTTGTCATCGTCGGTGAATTCCATTGGCGACTACCTATGTCAACCGGCAACAAGTAGCGGCGACTGAATTTTCTTCAGTTGTCTTCAGTTGTGGCCGACAGGCTCGTTGCTTGTCGTAGCTTGTCGCGGGCGGATGTAGGTTGACTTTGGTTGTCGTAGGTTGTCGCCTGTGTGGTCATAGGTTGTCATAGGTGTGGTCGTAGGCAGACGTCCTAATAGGCCACCGGTTGTCGGTAGCGTGCCGTAGCTTGACGTCGACTAAGCGGTAGGTTGTCGTAGACATTGTGACTGTGACAGTCGCCGGAAAAATTGCCTAAGTGGGACAGGCCCTTAAGGCAGCAACTCTACCGCAGTGCCACCGTGTTGGCTACCAAATGTTGCATTTTGGCAAGAGAAATACACCCGACCTGGACTTACGTGGTAAATAGTAGGACCCTGGAGAGTATGTAGAACAGAGAGACTCAAGGTTATAGATACATAATTCCATGAAGTTGGTGACGCAGGTAGACTGGCTGGTGAAAAATACATTTGGCACGCTTGCCTTCATTGGTCAGGATATTGAATACTGGAGTTGGGAAGTCATGTTGCAGGTGTGCAAGACATTGGGAAGGTCATGTTTGGATTACTGTGTACAGTTCTGCTCCCTCTGCTCTAGGAAGGATGTCATTAAACTGGAAAGAATGCAAAAAAAAGATTTACTATGATGTTAGACACAAAATGCTGGAGTAACTCAGCAAGTCAGGCAGCATCTTTGGAGAAAAGGAATAGATGATGTTTCAGGTCAAGACCCTTGCTCAGACTGGTCCAGCAGTCTCCAGAGATGCTGCCTGACCCGTTGAATTACTCCAGCATTTTGTGTCTATCTTTGGTGTAAACCAGCATCTGCAGTTATTTCCGACAGTTTTTACTAGGATGTTATTGGGTCTGAAGGGTTTGAACTATAAGGCTGGATAGGTGAAGACTTTTTTTCCCGAAGCAGGGAGGCTGAGGGGTGATCATATACAGGTCCATAAAAATCACGAGGGACACAGATAAGGTGAGCAGTCACAGTCTTTTCCCCAAGGTAAGGGAGTCAAAAGCTAGAGGACATAGATGTACGAGGAGAGAAGAAAGATTTAGATGGGAAAGAGTCCTGAAGGGGAACACTTTCACACCAGAGGGTGGTACGCACATGGAACGGAATGGACTGCCAGAGTGGTAGAGGCAGGTCCAATTACAACACTTACAGGCTAAAGGTAGAAGGATAGGAAAGGTTTGGAGGTTATAGGCTAGGAACAGGCAAGTGGAACTAGCACCATTAAACAACTGGATTGGCATGGACGTGTTCCTACTGTATAATCCCTAGAAGGAAATAGCTCCATTGAAAGAAGAGCAGCAGTATTGACATGATGGGCCGATTAACCTTTAGTGCTAATTCTAAGATTCTGAACTTCTATATTAGTCTGTGTCCATTACTGCAGCAGAGTGGGTACTCGTGTCAATTTCAAACCGCTTTCCTCATTGCCTTTTCCCAAGATGAGAAAATATCCCACCAGAACAATGCAGGATCCATGCAAGTTCCATGCAGGATTCACGGGGAATCCTTGCAGCTCAATGCAGGGCGCGACAACGGATTTGTCCGCAGCGATCCTTGTGCAAGTTTGGGACCTCTAGGTCAGGCATCTGTCCACAAAATCCAGTAAATGTGGGCCATAATCAATTGAAAAGCACAGAAGAAATCTATGTAAGCAGGGGTACAAGGGGTATTCAAGCCTGCTCCACCACTCAATTCCATCATGGCTGATCCTCGGTCTCAAGTCCACTTTCCTGCCCCTTCTCATGGAATCTAATCCCTTAGAGTTCAGACAACCACCAACCTATCACCACAGTGCTGTGCTGTCAGCTAGCACACTGGTTTTGCTCCAAACTAGTGGCAGACACATGCAATAATTATCCAGGGACATGTTTAATTTAGAGATACAGTGTTGAAACAGGCTCCTCGACCCATCGAGTCCGAGCTGACCAGTGATGCCCATGCATTTACACTATCCCACACACTAGAGATAATTTACAAGTAGGCGAGTAAAGACAACTAAATAATCAGTTATGGAAACCATGAAATTATAAGGCTGTAGTAGAAGCCCACTTTATCCAAGACAATTTTTTTCTCCCTAGGCTCATTAACAACCACACCTAAAACAGCAAAGAAGGAATCCTGATATTCCAGTCAGGAGTATGTGCAGGATTTGAAACTGTGCGGTTTTTAGCGGGATGCTTTCAACAGATGTGTGTGCACGCATTGTTTATGCACCAAATGATGATTGGCCAATGTAGGCCCTGTACACCAGTCAAGGCCGCATTGGACATTACGTTTGCCAGCCAGGTTCGCAATCCAGCTCGCTGGCCAATAAACATCAATGCAAAAAGCTCCAAGCTGGGAAAAGATCTTTAAAACGATACACAATCTGCTTGTGGGACTCATTGAGTCAATCTGCATCTATGGGTGGAGAGGAATGGTCGTAAGAATGGGAATAGGCAGAGAAATGGCAGATGGAGTTTAATCTGAGTATGTGTGAGCTGTTACTCAGAGGCCCCACAGGCCTCCCAGGGGACTGCGGAGAAGTTGGGCGGCGAGTCCTGCCTGGGTCAAAGGAGCCTCAGCGATGGCGGCAATGGGAGCCTCAGTGGCAGCTTGAGCCTCAACGGCAACGGGAGCCTCGGCGGTGATAGGGCCTCGGCAGCGGCGGGAGCCTCGGCAGCAACAGGAGCCTCGGCAGCAACGGGAGCCTCGGCAGCAACGGGAGCCTCGGCGGTGATAGGGCCTCAGCAGCGGCGGGAGCCTCGGCAGCAACAGGAGCCTCGGCAGCAACGGGAGCCTCGGCAGCAACGGGAGCCTCGGCAGCAACAGGAGCCTCGGCAGCGGGAACCTCGGCAGCAATAGGAGCCTCGGCAGCAGCGGGAGCCTCGGCAGCAGCGGGAACCTCGGCAATAGGAGCGTGAGCCTCGGCAGCGGGAACCTCGGTGGCAATGGAACGTGATGGGGAGCGGGGAAGACAATGTGGACCTGGCGTGGGGCGACAACTGTGATGAACAATGGAAGACCCGGCGTGGGGGAGTGGGGCACTTTAGCTTTAGAATCCTCTGCTCAGGGGATAAACCTGTGTTTATTTGTTTGTTTGTTGTTCGTTGCGCTGAGGCACGGTGCACACGGCAGCCAGACAACAGTCGCTTGTCCTTTTCTTTTTTTTGCACTTTTACTTTCAAGTTTTTGAGTACCTTGTGTGTTGTGACTGTTGGCAGACTAATTTCCCTCCGATGATGAATAAAGCTTTATCGTATCGTATCGTATCGTTACACTTTGGAAAGTCATACATAAGGGGAGTATTATACAATCAATGCTATGACCCATATCAGCATTATGTACGGAGGGAACATGGGGTCCAAGTCCATAACCCCCTGCAAGTGATCGATGATCGCTGTGTACTGGGTGAGCCTAAGGGCCTGTTTCCATGCTGCATCTGTAAACTACACTACATCAGTGGTGGGTAAGAAGGTGATTCCTACCCACTTTGAAGGTGATTCTGCGAGATTGGATCTACATGCATTTGCAAAGATAAGGACCATTTAGGGAAAGTCAACATGGCTTTGTGTGTAGAATATTGCATCTCGCGAATATGATTGAGTTTTTTGAAGAGGTGACCCAAAAATATTGATGGAGGTGGAGCAATAGAATGATCTACCTGGATTTTAGCAAGTTTAATCAAGTTCCACATGGTAGGCTGATCATGGTAGAGAAGGCAACACCTGGATAGAGTGGTAAAGAAGGCATACGGTACACTTGCTTTCATAGGTCAAGGCACAATGTCAGGATATTATGACACTGCTTTATAGGAGTATTATAGTCATTTTTGGTCACCCCATTATAGGAAGGTGTGGAGGTTTTGGAAAGGGTGCAGAGGAGGCTTACCAGATTGATTACCTGAATTGGAGGGTATTTGCTTCAGGGAGAGGTTGAACAGACTTGCATTGTTTTCTCTGGAACGCTGGAGGTTGCAGTGAGACCTGGCGGAAGTATATACAATTCTGAAAGGCATAGATAGTGCAGACAGTCACAATCTATGTTTCCAAGGATGGATAAATCATTTACAAGAGGGCGCAGCTTTAAGGGGAGAGGGACAATGTTTAAAGGAGATATGCAGGACAGGTTTTTCACACAGCTGGTGGTGTGCTGCCGTTGAAGCAGAGGTGGCATTTAAAAGACATTTGAATAGGCACATGGAAACACAGGATATGGATTATGTGCAGGTAGACAAGTGATGGTCTTGGCATCATGTGCGACACAAATACTGTGGGCTGAAAGGCCTGTCCTTGTGCTGTACTGCTCTATGGTCTATGATTCGACCCAAAGTATCCACCATTCCCTTCCCCTCTACCCCACACAGCGGCGGTGGAAAGCATCTTGTCCGGAAATATTACAATTTGGTTTGGGAATTGCTCTGCCCAGGACAAGAAGGCTCTGCAGAGAGTAGTGCGTTCGGCCGAACGCACTATGGGAACTTCACTCACCCCCCTAAAGGAACTATACATCAGAAGGTGCAACTCCAGAGTCAATAAAATCATGGGAGACCCCTTCCACCCCTGCAACGGACTGCTCCAGCTGCTACGGTCAGGCAAACGCCTCCGTTGCCATGATGTGAGAACGGAGAGGTTGAGAAGGAGTTTGTTCCCAGAGGCTATTAGGACTGTAAACTCCTATCTCACCAGGGACTAACTTTACTGTACCACTCTATTCCTTTTTTTAAAAAATTGCTGTTTTTTTTCCCTTTTTCCTTCCGCCCACAATATTTAATATGTAAAAGAATATGTGATTCTGTTCCATTCTGTTTGTAGTTTGTTTGGTTGTTTGTTTGTTTGTCTTTTTGCACAAAGTCCGCGAGCATTGTCACTTTTCATTTCACTGCACATCTCGTATGTGTATGTGACGAATAAACTTGACTTGACTTGACTTGACTTGACTGTTCAACCCAGTGAGTTCCTCCAGCAGATTGCTTTTTGTTACGGACTCTAGCATCTGTAGTCTCTCTCTTGTGTCGATCTTTAAACGTTGACACGCTGAACGTTTGTCGGGAATTCTGGCACAGAAACGATCAATCCTTGAACGCTCTCAGCGGCTATCTCTTGCCGGGAGCGTTTGCACGACTGTTAAATTATCCGCTGCGCCACTCAGCCCGTTAGTGGAAAATCACTTCCGCAGACTACCTTGGCAAGAAAGATTAACATTCCCAAAAAAACAACAGCAAAGCAAAATGGAGTTCTGGGAACAGCAAGATCAGCCACTTAAACCAATATAAGCAGACATTGCAACTTGTAAGTTGTATAGTCAGCAACAGCTGGGATATACAAAATCATATCATACACTGCAACATGTAGTATCCCGTATTTAATCTACCCTTCAGGGAAGGAGAGATGCCTGGAATCAGAAATGATTTACATGCACATTTATCCTCCATTCAAACATTTTTGGCTGCTCACTCTGCTGCAAACACATCAGTCTGTTGGCAGTGATAGATTCCTACGGATCTTTGCAAATCCATTTTAGCACATGCCAATGTTTCAATTGCCCTGCAGGAGGTGAAGGTGAGGGTGAAATAAACATTGTTTTCACCAGTAGTGTGAACACATCACCACAGAAGGCTGTGGAGTCCAAGCCAATGGATATTTTGTAAGGCAGAGATAGATAGATTCTTGATTAGTACGGGTGTCAGGGACTATGGGTAGAAGGCAGGAGAATGGAGTTGGGAGGGAGAGATTGATCAGCCATGATTGAATGGCCAAAGGGCCTAATTCTGATCCTTTCACTTATGACCTTATGATATTGTCCCCTCTTGCTGTTGTGAGCTGGAACAGTTAAACCCTTCAGGCTAAACCCTTAAGTTAGAGAGATGGTCTATAGATGTGGGCAAGTACACTGAGTGATAAATAGAAGGACGGACACTATTCACTTATAGGTTTCATTGCTTAATAAGGGTAATATAATGGGCCTGACCCACTTACTACACTTTTTCGACGACTGCCACCGCCCGTCATAGGTCGTTGAAAACGCTCCAGCGTGCGACCAGAAAGACGCTCCGACTCTTTGGGCGACTGAGGGGACCACTCACGACCATACTGGTTTATATCGAAGATAGATACAAAAAGACACAGCGGGACAGGTAACATCTCTGCAGAGAAGGAATGGATGACGTTTCGGGTCGAGATCCTTCTTCAGACCGTTCTTTCTCTCCAGAGATGCTGCCTGGCCCGCTGAGTTACTCAGCATTTTGTGTCTATTTTAGGTTTTAAGGAAACATATACATGAAAGAGAAAGGAGTAAATGATTAGAAATATTAGGAAAGTAGGGTATTTTTTAAATGAGGATTTGAAGATATTGAAGTTGTTAGATCTCCCTCTAATACGAATCACTAATAGTTAACGTGCAGGTGCAACAGGCAATTTGAAAGGCAAACAGTATTACAAAATAATTTGTGTGCAAGGTTAGGGGTGACATGCTCCACTTAAATAGGGAACTGGGGTGACCACATCTGTCGCATGTAAACAATTCTGTCTTCCTACCAAAGGAGGAATAGACTTTTCATTGAGAGAGTGGACTAAAGGTTCATCAGATTGGCTTCTTGGATGATGGATTTGTCAACTAAGGAGCGATTAGGCAGAGTCAATCAGTTCCCTCTTACGTTTGGGCGAACCAAATGTGATCTCACTAAAATATTCAAAATTCTGAAAGAGGGTAATGTCCGATGTGGAATTGATGTTTCTCGACTGTGGGGTGTCCACAACCGGAGGCCACAGTCTTAAAATAAGAAGTTGGCCATTCGGGAAGGAAGAGTTTTGTTCACGCAGAGGTTGGGAATCTTTGGAATTCTTGGCTCAGAAGGGCTGTGGAAGCTCAATTGTAGAGTACATTTAAGATAGAGGTTGAGAAGTAATTAGACTTTGGACTTTACTCTAGACTCTACAGGCCCTTCGGCTCAAAAAGTCCACGCCGATTAGCGATCACCCCGTACACTAACACTACCCTACACATTAGGAATAATTTACAATTTTACTGAAGCCAAGTAACCTACAAACCTGTACGTCTTAGGAGTGTGGGAGGAAACCATTGCTCCTGGAAAAAACCCACGCAGGTCACGGGGAGAACGTGCAAACTCCCTACAGACAGCATCCGTGGTCAGGATTGAATCCGGGTCTCAGGCACGGTAAGGCAGCAGCTCAGCCGCTGTGCCACCGTGCCACCCTACACATCACGGAAATAAAGAGATGAGGGGCTAGTGTCAAGAAATAGTCATCTATTGAACAGCAGGCCAGACCCAAGGGGCTGAATGGCCTGCTCTTGCTTGTTCTTATGTTTTGTACACATAGCTGACATATTATGTGAATGCAGTTGCAATGGAAACCTGGGTAAGAATACAATATATATATATGAAGCATACCTAAATAAATATGATAGATGGATGGAAAGATGTATATCTTTATGTCCCACATTCAGTTGGCGATGAGGTTGCAAGTTCAGTGTACCAAAATGAACTTTTTATTATGTCATCACATCTGAGTAGTATCATCAGCCATAATATCAGAATATGCTGTCATTGATTATTTATGTTTTCTTGCCTTTAAAAAAAATCCCTGATGCATTTTAGACTCGTTATTGAGTGCATAGATCAGCCATTGTTTCCGACCATTTAAGGAGAGACCATATGAAGAGATAGAGAATAGGTTTATGACAATAGAGTGCGGTGAAGCAAAGTGGAATGGGGTTCATGGAAATATGGACATTCACCTATGGAACGGTGGCACAGCGGTAGAGTTGCTGCCTTACAGCGCCAGGGACCCGGGTTCGATCTTAACCACGGGTGCTGTCTGTACGGAGTTTGTACGTTCTCCCCGTGACCTGAGTGGGTTTCCTCCCACACACCAAAGACGTGCAGGTCTTTAAGTTAATTGGCTTGGTAAAATGTGTACATTGTCCCTCGTGTGTGTGTAGGATAGTGTTAGTGTCCAGGGTGATTGCTGGTTAGTGGTGACTCTGTGCCGAAAGGCCTGTTTCTGTGCTGCATCTCTAAACTAAACTAAAAATGTGGTGAAAATAGATTGTAGCTATGGTGTAGATTTAGTGCGGAGACACAAGTGGTGATGTTAAGGTCACCTCACGCTTGGACTCTCAGGCAGTTCATTTCACAAAGGGAGTGCAGCTAAAAGTCAAAATCATGACCAGGAAGACAGAAACTTACAACATTCTTAAGGGGTTGGACAGGCTAGATGCAGGAAGATTGTTCCCGATGTTGGGGAAGTCCAGAACAAAGGGTCACAGTTTAAGGATAAGGGGGAAATCTTTTAGGACCTAGATGAGGAAAACATTTTTCACACAGGAACTCTCTGCCACAGAAGGTAGTTGAGGCCAGTTCATTGGCTATATTTAAGAGGGAGTTAGATGTGGCCCTTGTGGCTAAAGGGATCAGGGGGTATGGAGAGAAGGCAGGTACAGGATACTGAGTTGGATGATCAGCCATGATCATATTGAATGGCGGTGCAGGCTCGAAGGGCCGAATGGCCAACTCCTGCACCTATTTTCTATGTTTGTGGTTTGGGGGGGAGGGATAGGGGGGAACACATTAAAGCCGCTCCCTCACTGCTCCAAAGACCCAGGTTCAACCCTATCCTCGAGTGCTGTCTATGTAGACCTTACACCTTCTTCCTCAAACCACATGGGCTTCCCCAGGATGTCCCCGTTCCCTCCTATATTAAAGAAGTGCGGGTTGGTAGGTTAATTGGCCTCTGTAAATATCCCTAATGTGTGGGCGAATGGGAGAATCTGGGAGAAGTTGGTTGGTGTGTGGAGGAAATAAAAAACGTAGGATTAGTGTTGGCGCCAGGAAAAATTCAGTAGGCCGAGTGGGCTGTTTATAGGCCCTGTCTCTCCATCACTATAACATTATAATAATGGATATTCCCACTGGCAAAAATGATATGCCCTTATTTCATAAGGAGGAAGATATTGCAGGGCAAAGGGAATGGATGTGATTAGTTAGATGTTTCATTGACGCGATGGGCCAAATGACCACTCTGTGTGCTTCTCTTTTATTGGAGCCCAAGGGGACTTAAGACAGCATAACCTGATCACCGAGTCTAAATGACATTGGGAGATACTTAACCTTTTTGTGGCGTTTCTCTTCACTTGAGCACTTCAGCTAGATTGCAGCTTTGTAACTCGTCGCCGTAGAGCATTATGACGGCAGAGTAGAGTTTAGAAATATATCATCAGGTCGAGAGAGATTATAAACTGTCCCAAGTGAGGGAGATTTTGATTAAAATTGCTTAAAGATACTTCAGCTGTATTGTCTTGCAGAATGAGGCTTTGTGCTCATCATCTTGTCTCATCGCACTGAGGTCTGCATTATGTGCAAAGACGCTTCAGATCTTCACAGCCTTGATTAAGGGCACCAAATGCTAACTGGGGAATCCTGATGAGATGGGGCATTAGCTTCTCCTGGCACATCCTTCACAGCATGGCGGTTGTGCTGAACAGCAGATGCTGGTGAGATTTCCGGATGATTTCAAAGGGGTTTTAATACAGAGGAGGGGGGGGGGGGCTCTGGTGCACTGTGTAGGACAGGCACAATCCATCAACGGGTGCTGAGTAAGGTAGCACAAGCAGCATTACGGGAATATCTGTGCAGTGTGGGCCCTCTGTCCCTCATATTAGGGCAGTTATGCCGCTGACTACACTGGCTGGATAACAAGCACATTTCTGGATGCGCAGGACTTTCAGCTTCCAATTAATTATTGATTGACAGCAAAGCAACTGAGCCATACTCAAAACAAAATTGCAAAGCTTATAAAGCGCTACACTCCCACCGCAGCCCTGTGTTATCAATCTGCCCAGAGCTTCCAGTGCTCGAGATTAACAGCTGATACTGCAGTCCCACTCTCCAAACCTGGAGGGGGCTTACAGAAATCTTACTCTCACACATCTCACTCCCCGCGCAGCTCAGGAGTTCACTTTCCAGCCGGGGAGTATAAGCTTTAAGAATTGCACGTTTAAACATCAGGGCACTTGCTTATTTGATGCAGTGGATGCTGAGTTTTCTCTGTTGCTTTGTTAAAAGAGTGATGATAGGACATAGAACAGCGCAGCACAGGAAGAGGCTGGCCCACAATGTCTGTACCGAACATGATGCCAAGTAAAACTAATTAACACTGCCTGCGTGTGATCCATATCCCTCCATTCTCTATTCAGGCTTGTCTGTAAACCTCTTCAATGCCACTATCATATCTGCTTCCACCACCACTGCTGACACCATGTTCCAGGCGCCCTCCACTCCATGAGAAGAAACATACCCTGCCCCCGCACATCTCCTTTAAACTTTGCCCCTGGAGAAAAAGGTTCTCACCGTCCACCTTGTCTATGCCCCTTATAATTTCATGGACTTCTTTCATTTAAAGGCTGTGCAGATACAATGAACCAGTTTTCAGGCATCTGGAAAGAAAGACGTACTGTTCATTTTTGGAATGAAAGAAAACGCTGACCCAGGCTGATGTTTATTTCCCCATCCCTGATCGAGGTGGTGGGGAACTGCCGTCTTCTGGTGCAGGCACTCCCATGGAGCTGTTGGAAAGGGAATTCCAGGATTTGGACCCCGTGACAATGAAGGATATGTTTCCAAGTTGGGATGGTGTGCGTCCCGCAAGGCAACTACAGGCGGTGGCTTCTCCTGCTTTTCCCCTT
Organism: Leucoraja erinaceus; assembly: GCF_028641065.1. Classification (NCBI taxonomy): domain Eukaryota; kingdom Metazoa; phylum Chordata; class Chondrichthyes; order Rajiformes; family Rajidae; genus Leucoraja; species Leucoraja erinaceus. Next base: position 15,096,018 of record NC_073381.1, read on the forward strand.
CAGTGGACATGTGTTTGGGAGGTACCGTCAGAGTGAACTTGGTGAATTACATTTTGACCACTGCGCCAGGGGTGTCTTAAAGTTGTGCATTGGTGGTGCCACTCGAGACAGCTGCTATGTTCTGGTTGATGTTGAGCTTTCTGAGCAAGGTTGGAGCTGTACTCAGGCAAGGGAAGAGCATCACATCGCTCTCTTGTCTTGTACTTGGTGAAAATACTTTGTGGACCAGCTCTGCTGTCACAGTATTTATGCAGCAGTTCCAGTTAAGTGTCTTTAGTTGACTGTACTTTAGAGACACAGCTCGGAAACAGGCCCATAGGCCCACCGAGTTTGTGCCAACCAGCAATTCTCTTACACTAGCGCCATCCTACACACTTGGGACAGTTTACAACTTTGCCAAAGCCAGTTAATCCACAAACCTGTACGTCTTTGTAGTGTGGGAGGAAACCAAAACACCCGGAGAAAACACACGCGGTCACAGAGAGAACGCACAAACTCCCTGCAGACAGCACCCGTAGTCAGGAAGGAACCCGGGTCTCTGGCGCTGTAATGCCCCTGTCCCACTTAGAAAACCTGAACGGAAACCTCTGGAGACTTTGCGCCCCACCCAAGGTTTCCCTGCTCTCCCCTGCTGTTCCCGGAGGTTTTTGTCAGTCTCCCTACCTGCTTCCACTACCTGCAACCTCCGGCAATCACCTGCAACCTCCGGGAACCGCACGGAAACCTTGGGTGGGGTGCAAAGTCTCCAGAGATTTCCGTTCAGGTTTCCTAAGTGGGACGGGGGCTTATGGCAGCAACTCTACCGCTGCGCCACCTAATGTCAACGTCAATTTCTGTCAATGGTGACCCCGGATGCTGTTGATAATACAGGGCTTGGCAACTGACAGTGCAATTAATTGCAAAGGAGACATAAATAAACTCTTAAGTAAGAACTAAATTGCTGGATACTCGATTAGTGAGAGTGTCAGAGGTTATGGGAGAAGGCAGCAGATTGGGGTTGAGAGGGAAAGATAGATCAGCCGTGGAGTAAACAGTGGGCTGAATGGCCTAATTCTGCTCCCAGAACTTATGAAGTTTTTAATACTTAGCTGGTCAGGCAGCCTTTATGGAGGTTCTGGCAAAGAGTCTTAGACTTGAAATATGAATTATTTTTCCACGTCCTCCACCTGATGAATGTTTCCAGCATTTTGAATTCTTCCCTCAAATGTCCAACATTTGCACCTTTTGCCTTTTGTTTGAGGATGTATTTTTGTTGGAGATAAGACAATGCTTGGCAATGAACATCTTTCTGTAATAATAACCAACCATCTATACCGCACAAAATAATTGAAACGCAAAATACTGCAGATGCTGGAAGTCTCATATAGGAACAAAAAACGCAGGAACCATTCAGCAGGTCAGGCACCATCTGTGGAAATGGTGGAAGCAGAGTTAATGCTTCAGGTCAAAGAGTCTTTATCAGATAAGGGCCTGTCCGCAGATGGCGCGCAAAGATTTTGTACATCCCAAAATCCTGCGGCGCCTGGCACGACCGCGCGTTGCTGCCTATGTCACCACGTACCATGCGTGCTTAATGCACACCATGCTCACATCACGCTTAAATGATGTCGCGTAAATGACATGCAAATGACACCCAAGTGGGACGGGCCCTATAGTCTACAGGTGCTAAGTGTTTACAGTATTTTATGTTCTTATTTCAATGCACGAACACTCTCTGTCATTCTGTCTGCTGAAGGTGAAAGTGTTCCAACTGACTGTCGTTTTGTTTACTTGTAGGCTCTTTGCAAGGTGATGACTCGGGCTCAGTAGCCCTACGCCCTGACACACCGTGCAGCAGATTCCATCAAACATCTCTGACCCAGCGTTAGACTGGTCACAGCAGTATTAGAGGAAGCGGATGGTGAGTTTCTGGAGTGGCCACCAATTAATTGAGGAACACATCATTAGAACAGTGACATCAGTCTGTGAACCTATGGTATGTCCACTTGGTGTCACCCTGCTAGACTTGATTAACCAGGACAAAGTATTAGGTTCAAGTAGACTCAAAATGCTGGAGTAACCCAGCGGGTCAGGCAGCATCTCTTGAGAATGTGGATTGGTGACGTTCTGGGTCGGGGCCATTCTTCAAAGGTTTCAAAGGTCTTTCATTGTACCAATTAAGGTACGGTGATGTGCGAATCACCATACAGCCATACAAAAAAAAGCAATACGCAACTACATAAAAGTTAACATAAACATCCACCACAGCTGATTCCGCACATTCCTCACTGTGATGGAAGGCAATAAAGTTGAATCTTCTTCCTCTTCCAACCCTTCTTGCAAGGGCGAAGGGAAAGATAGCTAGAAGAGCGGAGGGACAGGACAAAGCATGCAGGACATAGGTGAACACAAGCGAGGGGGGGGGGGGGGGGGGGGGGGGGGTTCCGATGTGCAGAAGGTCAAACGAAAGGCCAGAGGAGAACACACACAAGGCTGGAGCTGGAAGGATCAGAGAGTTGGGAATTGTGTCGTTGGAGGAGTGACAAGGTGTAAATTGTTTTGGAATATGGGTGGAGAGAGAGGGGAGAGGAGAGATAGATGCAAGATCAGTCAGGACCCAGTGGAGGGGGTGGTGGAAGGAATGGGGAGGGAGCGTTATAGGGGAGAATGGGTGGGGAGGGTGTTTTGATGAGGTTACCAAAAGATGGAGAATTCAATGTTCCTACCATTGGGTTGTAAGCCACCCAGTATTACACTCTCCCTCAGTGTCAGCCATTATTACCACACATTACTGCCTCTGCAGCTCTGCGAGAGAACTCCTGCAATGCAGAACTCCATAGATCATCCAAACTACAAAAATCTTCAAAGAAGCCCATGAACAGCAATTTGATGTGAGTCGAGCAGGTGATCGACAGCTGGATCAGTGACGTAGCTTCAACAGACTGAGGGAGGTCTGAGATGTTCCACAACTTGAGGCAGTTGGAGGAGCAGAAGATTGCAGCAATCTCACGAGCAACGAGCGGTATCAAGAGTGGGGCTTCAATGTCATGCCAGGTCATGCCAGGTGCCAGGTGCCAGGTGCCAGTGAAGGGCTTTTTCATGCCATTATGTTAGGGTGTCACCAAGTTATACAGCATGGAAACAGATCCTATGGCCCAGCTTGCCCACACTGACCAAGATGCCCATCTAGTCCCACCTGCCTGAGTTTGGCCCATATGCTTCTAAACCTATCCTATCCATGTACCTGTCCAAATGTCTTATAAATGTTGTGTTAGTACCTGTCTCTGGCTGGCAGCTCATGCCATATACCCAGCACCCTTAGTGTGAAAAGGTTGCCCCTCAGATTCCTATTAAATTGACGGTGCCACAGTGGTGCAGCGGTAGAGTTATTACCTTCCAGCTCCAGAGACCCGGGTTCGATCCTGACCACGGGTGCTGACGGTATGGAGTTCGTACGTTCTCCCTGTGACTGCATGGGTTTTCTCTGGATGCTCTGGTTTCCTCTCACACCCCAAAGGTGTACAGGTTTGTAGGTAAAAATCGTAAATTGTCCCTAGTGTGCAGTGTATGGGGTGATCGCTGGTGGGGGTGGACTCAGTGGGCTGAAGGGCCTGTTTCCATGCTGTAATCCTAAAGTCTGAAGTCTAAAAATTCATTCCCCTCTCACCTTAAAACTGTGTCCTCTGGTTCTTGATTTACCTGCTCTGGGTAAAAGGCTCTGTGCGTTCACACTATCCATTCTGAAACACTTTACAGCTAAATTAGATATCTTTAAAGCATGCGGATCGTAGGGTTGTTGGAAACTTGGGAATAATTTGTACACGGAGTAATGAAACGTTTTAACAACAGATTAGTTTAGTTTGGTTTAGTTTAGAGTTAAACTTCAGCCCACCAAGTGAGTCCGTGCCGACCAAAGATTCCTGCACACTTACACGATCACACACATTTACAATTATAACAAAACAGTTAACCTACAAACCTTTCCGTTTTTGTAGTGTAGGGCGGAAGCTGGAGATCCCGGAGAAAACCCTTGCAGGTCACGGGGAGAAGGGACAAACTCCGTAGTCAACCAGTCATAGTCAGGATGGAACCCGGATCTCTGGCGCTGAAAGACAGCAACTCTACCACTGCGATGAGAAGAAGGAAAAAGAAGGAATGCTACAAGTGGGTGGTGCATTTTATAGTGAGATTACAGCACAGATAAATTTCAGTAAAGGGCCTGTCCCACGAGCATGCGACTGCATGCGGCGAGCGCGAACTAACGTGGTCGCTTGAGCCGTACGGCCTCGCGTGGCCGGTCCCACTTCGAACCGCGGAGCCATATGAAGTTGTGAGGAGCTGGTCCCGGACATTGCGCGAGGCTCCGAAAAACTGACACTGTCCATTGCGTGATGACGTCACCGCCCGGCGCCGTGCGACGTCCAAATTCAGTCGGCCCTCCTCCTGCCCAGCTGATTGGTGAGTATGATGTCGGGACCAGTCCCGCACAACTGCAGACGGCTCCGCGGTTGGAAGTGGGGCCGGCCCCGCGAGGCCCTACGCCTCAAGCCACCAGGTTTGGTCACGCTAGACGCATGCAATAGCATGCTGGTGGGACAGGCCCTAAAGTCCTTTTAGTACATGCTAATGAATGTGCCTATTCCCAACACTCTACATGGAGCCGTGTTGACACTACCATCTGCTTTATCCTTCCGCCTATTAATCCAGCCTTTTCTTAAACTTGTGTACATTTGGACCTCAGCTGTATCTTAGTGGTACTGAATCAGCCACTTTAACCCTTTCTCTGGGTGTATTTTGTTCGTGAGTTTTCTAATGCTGGTCAATTTTGGAGTGCCCCTCCACGAAACAGATTCCCTGCCATTCGCCCTAACAAACACTTTCATAAACTTCAAGACTTCTACAGGCCACTGCCCGCTTTTCTGTATTAAACCCATTCCTTACTTTGAACAGAAGGAATGGGTGACTTTTTTGAAGAAGGGTCCCGACCCGAAACGTCACCCATTCCTTCTCTCCAGAGATGCTGCCTGTCCTGCTGAGTTACTCCAACATTTTGTGTCTATCTTCACCTTAAACAACCATCTGCAGTTCCTTCCTACACCTTACTTTGAACTGATGACTCGCTTGTGGAAATTGGTACGGCTCAGATCCTTCCCCTTCATGGAAATCTGTTCTAAATTTCATTCATTTTGTTCATAGAAACAAAGAAATTAGGTGCAGGAGTAGGCCATTCGGTTCTTCGAGACTGCAACGCCATTCAATATGATCATGGCTGATCATCCAACTCAGTATCCCATCCCTGCTTTCTCTCCATACCCCCTGATCCCTTTAACCACAAGGGCCACATCTAACTCCCTCTTAAATATAGCCAATGAACTGGCCTCAACTACCTTCTGTGACAGAGAATTCCACAGATTCACCACTCTCTGTGTAAAAAGTGATTTTCTCATCTCGGTCCTAAAAGACTTCCCTCGTATCCTTAAACTGTGACCCTTAGTTCTGCACTTCCCCAACATCGGGAATAATCTTCCTGCATCTAGCCTGTCCATCCCCTTAAGAATTTTGTAAGTTTCTATAAGATCCCCCCTCAATCTTCTAAATTCTAGCGTGTACAAGCCGAGTCTATCCAGTCTTCCTTCATATGAAAGTCCTGCCATCCCAGGAATCAGTCTGGTGAATCTTATCTGTACTCCCTCTATGGCGAGAATGTCTTTCCTCAGATTAGGAGACCAAAACTGTACGCAATACTCCAGGTGTGGTCTCACCAAGACCCTGTACAACTGCAGTAGAACCTCCCTGCTCTGATACTCAAACCCTTTTGCTATGAATGCTAACTTACCATTCGCTTTCTTCACTGCCTGCTGCACCTGCATGCCTACTTTTAATGACTGGTGTACCATGACACCCAGGTCTCGTTGCATCTCCCCTTTTCCTAATCGGCCACCATTGAGATAATTGTATACTTTCCTGTTTTTGCCACCAAAGTGGATAACCTCACATTCATCCACATTATACTGCATCTGCCATGTATTTGCCCACTCACCCAGCCTATCCAAGTCACCATGCAGCCTCCTAGCATCCTCCTCACAGCTAACACTGCCTCCCAGCTTCGTGTCATCCGCAAACTTGGAGATGTTGTAACATCTGTTGGAATGTTGAAATGTTGCATTCACTTCCCTCATCCAGATCATTAATATATATTGTAAATAGCTGGGGTCCCAGCACTGAGCCTTGCGGTACCCCACTAGTCACTGCCTGCCATTCTGAAAAGGACCCGTTTACTCCCACTCTTTGCTTCCTGTCTGCCAGCCAGTTCTCTATCCACATCAATACAGAACCCCCAATACCATGTGCTTTAAGTTTGTATACTAATCTCTTAGTGCTTCGTATCTTGCTCTTCTGAATATTTGTGAAGCCGAGAATAAGTTGAAGCATTCAACACCGAGGTCTTCAGTTTTCCTCAATTTCTTGCTGGTTATGTAAAGGGCCTGTCCCACTTTAGGAGTTTACCCAAGAGCTCTCCCGCGTAAGTACGTAGAATGTACGTAGCGGGTACGTCGGAGCTCAGGACGTCTCTTAGCGGCTCGTAACGCTAACGGCAGGTACTCGGGAAATGCGGTAAGCTCGTGAAGATTTTTCAACATGTTGAAAAATGTCCACGAGAGCCCCGAGTACCTACGAGAGGCTATTACCATAATTCTCCGAGTTCGACTCAGGGGAAACTCGGGAGAACTCTTGAATTACCTCGTACAGTGGGACAGGCCCTTTACTGTAATATGGTCAATTAAATGAAATCACTTTGCTGGCAAATTATAGCTGTTTTTAACCTTTCACGACTGATCTCTGCTTGTAATTGGAGAAGCTGCAGGAGAGGAATAGGGCCAAAAGGTATCCAAAAAAGAAAGCAGGCCAATTATATATTGGTACGATAGACTAGAGCATTGAATCCCTTGTGGGAGACACAACTATATAATAACACGCAACAACAGAACCCACAGGCAAGGGGAACTAAGACACTCTTGGAAAAGAGCAAGAATGCAATGGCCTTTCTTGATCAACATCACAGGTTACATGGACAGCAGTGAGCTGCTAATTGTTTTAGTTTTGCTGATTGACTTTGCATATGGTCAAGACAGTAATGGCTGAACCTGATCTCAGGCTGTTGTACTACTACAAACCCACTGACTCCCACAGCTATCTTGACTACACTTCTTCCCAACCTGCTTCCTGTAAGGACTCCATCCCCTACTCCCAATTCCTCCGTCTACGCCGCATCTACACCCAGGATGAGATGTTCCAGACCAGGGCATCAGAGATGTCCTCATTCTTTAGGAAAACGTGGGTTCCCCTCTCCGACTATAGATGAGGCTCTCACCAGGGTCTCCTCTATATCCCGCAGCTCTGCTCTTACTTCCCATCCCCCTACTCGTAACAAGGACAGAGTCCCCCTTGTCCTCACCTTGCACCCCATCAGGTGCCACATACAACAAATAATCCTCCGACATTTTCGCCACCTCTAGCGAGATTCTACCACTGGCCGCATCTTCCCATCTCCTCCCCTTTCTGCTTTCCGTAGAGACCGTTCACTCTGTAACTCCCTGGTCAATTTGTCCCTTCCCAACCAGACCACCCCCTCCCCGGGTACTTCCCCCTGTAACCGCAGGAAATGCTGCACCTGTCGCTTTGCCTGCCCCCTCGACTCCATCCAAGGGCCCAAAGAGTCTTTCCAGGTGCGGCAGAGGTTCACCTGCATCTCCTCCAACCTCATCTACTGCATCCACTGCTCTAGGTGTCAACTTCTCTACATCGGTGAGCCCAAGTGTAGGCTCGGCGACAGCTTTGCCCAACACCTCCGCTCAGTCCGTCTTAACCAACCTGATCTCCCGGTGGCTCAGCACTTCAACTCCCCCTCCCATTCTGAATCTGACCTTTCTGTCCCGAGCCTCCTCCATTGCCAGGGTGAGGCCCAGCGTAAATTGGAGGAACAACACCTCATATTTCGCTTGGGTAGTTTACACCCCAGTGGGATGAACATTGACTTCTCTAATTTCAGGTGGTCCTTGCTTTCTCCTCCTTCCTCTCCCCTTTCCCAGCGCTCCCACACAGCCTACTGTCTCTGCCTCTTCCTTTCTCCATAGATGCTGCCTCACCCGCTGGGTTTCTCCAGCATGTTTTGACTACTTCAGGCTGTTGTACGTGTGTTATGTCATCTTTGGTCCTTCCTGCTGGAACAAAGAGCATTGCTGGTTTAAAGCAGCAATTATGGGACTTGGAATGACACACCAGAAAATGGACTGGTGTTACCTAGTGTTGGGTGAAGGAGTGCAGTACACTACAACTGATGCAGTCGTGTACGGGGTGAGCACTGGGTGAGCGGAATCGATTGGGCTGAAGGGCCTGTTTCTGCGCTGCAATCACTAAGTCTAAAGTCTAAAGTGATGACTGTCCAGCAGGCACCCAGGACCTTTATTCAATAATGAGATTCACCCGGTGGGGAGGGGGTGGGAGGGGTGGGGGGGGGGGTAGGGCGAGAACGATGGGGGATCTGGCGGGGAGGGAGGGGGGGGAGGGGGGGGTTGATGCCACATGCGGCAGCAGGCAGTAGATAGATCTGCTCGGTGAACTTGTGTAACTTTGTCAGCAGCAAAACATGGCGACACTTATGTACTACCTAGGTGAGGTCTGCTGCATGGTTTTACTGGGCTGCATGCAAAACAAAGCATTTCACTGCACCTAGGTACATGTGACAAAAAAGTATCATTGAAGCATTGAATGTCTTGCACAATAGATTTCCCCCCGGTGCAGCTCTGGAGGGAGGTGATATCGTGGATTATGGTCTCTGGAATGGGACTTGAAGCCAGTACTGTTTGACTTGAAGCCAAGTGTGCTTTTACATGTGGAACGTCCAACTCACAAGCCCCTTAAAACCTGGAGGCAGGCTCGGAACTGTTTAGTTTTTTTAGTTTAGAGATACAGTCCCTTCGGCCCACTGAGTCCGCGCCGACCAGCGATTCCTTGTAGACTAACACTATCCAACACACACTAGGGACAATTTACATTTATGCCAAGCCACTTAGCCTACAAACTTGTACGTCTTTGGAGTGTGGGAGGAAACCGGAGCTTCCCGGAGGCCACGGGAAGAACATAAAACTCCACACAGACAAGCACCCGTAGTGAGGATCCAACCCAGGTCTCTGGCGTCGTAATGCAGCGACACTACCCGCTGCGCCACTGTGCTGCCATAACTGAGGGTAGTTGAGGCCACTTCATTGGCTATATTTAAGAGGGAGTTAGATGTGGCCCTTGTGGCTAAAGGGATCAGGGGGTATGGAGAGAAGGCAGGTACGGGATACTGAGTTGGATGATCAGCCATGATCATATTGAATGGCGGTGCAGGCTTAAAGGGCCGAATGGCCTACTCCTGCACCTAATTTCTATGTCTAACTGCTTGGAGTGTTGGAAGTGAATATTTTAAAGCAATTATTTCCACCTTACTAACGTTACAAGAGGGGCGAGATTACTGGAGGGATTCGCGCGGGCGGCCTCATCTCAAGACTAACTTGCTTTTCCCTTCTTTCAGGCACAGAGCAGTTCACTGTCGATGACCCAAACAAAATCTTAACAATACAAAACAGGAAACTACAGTGGCTGATAATAACAGAAGAACGCTTAATGGTTGATGTTTTCCTCTCTTCCATGAATCCAATTGAAATAAACAGGTTTACACCTTCATTAAAATAATACACGGGGAACTCTCTGAAAGCATTAAGCCATCACGCATTGTTAACACAATCTCTCGCATGTACAGCTGGTTTGACTTGGTCCATAAGGTTTATTTTGTATTGAAAATAAATTCATTACTCCTGCGATCATTAAACAGAATTGAAGTGCGTGAAACCCTTATTTCACAATAATAGGCCTCAATTCTGTGGTTCTAAGTCATTCTGACATGGTCTTCAGACAGTGTTTGCCTTCCTGTTCTACGGTGGATGCTGTCTGTTCTAATACGATACGATATGATACAATAGAACATTATTCATCCCAGGAGGGAAATTGGACTGCGAACAGTCATTAAACACAAAATGAGGGGGGTGGGGAGGGGATGAGTTGTACAGTTTGATAGCCGCAGGGAAAATGCATCTGCTGTGGTGTTCTGTACTGCATCTTGGTGGAACCAGTCTGTTGCTGAAGGTACTCCTCAGGTTGACCAGTGTGTCATGGAGGGGGTGAGCCGTATTGTCCAAGATGTTCCACAGTTTGAGGAGCGTCCTCCCCTCCAAGACCAACCTCCAGTGAATCCATCTCTGCCCCCAGGACAGAGCCAGCCTTCTTCAGGGGGGATTGAGGGGGGATCTTATAGAAACGTACAAAATTCTTAAGGGGTTGGACAGGCTAGATGCAGGAAGATTGTTCCCGATGTTGGGGAAGTCCAGAACAAGGTGTCACAGTTTAAGGATAAAGGGGAAATCTTTTAGGACCGAGATGAGAAAAACATTTGTCACACAGAGAGTGGTAAATCTCTGGAATTCTCTGCCACAGAAGGTAGTTGAGGCCAGTTCATTGGCTATATTTAAGAGGGAGTTAGATGTGGCCCATGTGGCTAAAGGGATCAGGGGGTATGGAGAGAAGGCAGGTACAGGATACTGAGTTGGATGATCAACCATGATCATATGGAATGGCGGTACAGGCTCGAAGGGCTGAATGGCCTACTCCTGCACCTATTTTCTATGTTTCTATGTTTCATGAGTTTGTTAATCCTATTGACTAATTCTTAATCCTGCTCTCTCCTATCACTGCACTGTAACACTGGGACATTCACCTCCATTCACAGAATAGAAGCGGCTTTCAAAGTCTCTGTGCAGAGGCCAAAGTTCATCGTTAAGGGATCGTTACTCCAGAACTAAAGGAGAGCTGCTTCATCTGAGCGCTTTGTGTCCGATGAGACATTAGCCCAGCCACCATCTGCTCTTCAAGGAATCCAGGAGGCTTTGCACTCAATTTCTGGGGCAATATTAATCACCAAATAAGTCATAAGTCATGGGAGCAGAATTGGGTTATTCGGCCCATCAAGTCTACTTCGCCATTCAATCATGGCTGATCTATCTTTCCCCGTCAACCCCTTTCTCCTGCCCTCTCCCCGTAGCCCATGGCACCCTTACTAATCAAGAACCTATCAATCACCACCGTAACAATATCCATTGACTTAGCCTCCACGGCCTTCTGTGGCAATGAATATCCATTGACGTAATTCAAAATAAACAAAATACGGCTGATGCTGATGAGCTGAGATAAAAGCCGAAGCAATCTTGGAAATACTCAGCAGGTCAAGCAGAATCTGTGGAGAGAGAGTTGGAATTAATGTTCCTGGTCGATGATCTTTCAACACCAAAAGAGATTGTTCTGGCTACCCACTGTTAGAATCCCCCTGCAGCCGACAGGCTGGGCCTGAATTTCCTTTTGTTCCCCAGCATGTACACTGGAGAATCTGCCCGCTGAACAGGCACAGGGTAGGCCTGGTACCGAATGTTAGACCATTCCTTTCATTGGAAAGGCTGGCTGCAAGGGGGAGAGGTAACTATTAGGTAAATCACATTATTGTTCATCACTCTAATGTTTTTATTGCTTTTAGGTGTTTTCATTTTTTTTTTACTGATTAATTAGTCAGAGGGTGGTGAATCTGTGGAATTCATTGCCACACAAGGCAGTGGAGGCCAAGCCTGAAGAAGGGTCTTGACCGAAACGCCACCCATTCGTCTGCAGAGATGCTGCCTGTCCCACTGAGTTACTCCAGCATTTTGTGTCTATCTTCCAAGTCAATGGATATTTTTAATGCTGAGATTGACGGATTCGCGATTAGTACAGGTGTCAGTGGTTATGGGGAGAAGGTGGGAGATTGGGGTTGAGAGGGAAAGATAAATCACCCATGGTTGAATGGCAGATTAGCCGATGGGCTGAATGGCCTAATTTTACTTCCAGTCCTTATGAACAAAAGGTTTCCACTGTACCTCAGTACACGTAACACTAAGCTAAACTAAACTCATGTACATGTGCGTTCAGATGTCCCGATACTCTCAAAATCTTTTATAGTCAATGTCAGCCAAGAAAACGCAACTTCTCTGCCCATTGGAGCTATTATTCCACTTTGCGTGGGGTGGGATGTAGTCTAGCTCGGGCTGGTGGTGAGTACTCCATGAATAGATCACGTGGAGCATTCTGTCCTATTGGGACGTCACTGGAACGGACTGAGACAGCTTCAGCACAAACATCCTGGTTGACGGCACCTGGTGGTAAGTGTGGGTTGAGTAGGTAGGAGAGCAGCGTACTCAACTGGACAGCAAGCACCAGAATGTGTAACCAAACTGTGTCTTGATGAATCATCTACATATAAAACAGCAGGGCGGCACAATGGTAGAGTTGCTGCCATACAGTGCCAGAGATCCGTGTTTGATCCCAACTACGGGTGCTGTCTGTACGGAGTTTGTACGTTTCCCCCATGACCGCGTGGGTTTTCTCCAAGATCCTCGGTTTCCTCCCACACTCCAAAGACATACAGGTTTGCAGGTTAATTGGCTTGGTATACATACGGTATAAATTGTCCCGAGTGTGTGTAGGATAGTGTTAATGTGCGGGCATCACTGGTCAGTGAGGACATGGTGGGCCGAAGGGCCTGTTTTTGTACTGTATCTCTAAACTAAACTAAGCATTACAAATGGAGTACTTCCAAGATTTTTCATCAATCCCAAACTATTTTGTTTATTACCATCTTTCTCTATTCAATTAACTTGAGCTACCCCTATTTATTTCGTTGCATTTCGTTGTCTCTGTACTGTACACTGACAATGACAATTAAAATTGAATCTGAATCTGAATCTGATCTTTACTTTGGTGAGAATGCCTATCTCCAACCAGGCGGTTGTGCCTTGCGGTTGAAATCTACAGTGACCACATTGTGGGTGATTGTATTCTAGCTGCAAGCTAAGCCACTCCACCTCGGCTAATTGGCAGAGATGGCTGTAACACATTGACGGGTTCCATTACATCTCGCAGCACAAAGAAAGCCCTTCACCCCAACTATGCCGCTGCCCAGCCTTTCAAAGATAGTCTGAAACATCCCACTATTTTCTCCACATCCCTGCCAGTTTATAGTTTTCAAATCTTTATCCAATTCTCCTTTGAATTTGTCCATTGTACCTTCATCCATCTTCCAGCCACTGCACTCCAGTTATAACAGCTCACTGCTCGCCTCGCCTCTAATTATCGGACCTCTCTGCCCACTGGGTGTTCTTCCTTCAGTCACTGGAGCTCTTATCAATACTCTGCAAACATAACCATATAACAATTACAGCACGGAAACAGGCCATTTCGACCCTTCTAGTCCGTGCCGAACACATAATCTCCCCTAGTCCCATATACCTGCGCTCAGACCAAACCCTCCATTCCCTTCCCATCCATATAACTATCCAATTTATTTTTAAATGATAAAAATGAACCTGCCTCCACCACCTTCACCGGAAGCTCATTCCACACAGCCACCACTCTCTGAGTAAAGAAGTTCCCCCTCATGTTACCCCTAAACTTCAGTCCCTTAATTCTCATGTCATGTCCCCTTGTTTGAATCTTCCCTACTCTCAGTGGGAAAAGCTTTTCCACGTCAACTCTGTCTATCCCTCTCATCATTTTAAAAACCTCTATCAAGTCCCCCCTTAACCTTCTGCGCTCCAAAGAATAAAGCCCTAACTTGTTCAACCTTTCTCTGTAACTTAGTTGCTGAAACCCAGGCAACACTCTAGTAAATCTCCTCTGTACTCTCTCTCTATTTTGTTGATATCCTTCCTATAATTAGGCGACCAAAATTGTACACCATACCCCAGAATTGGCCTCACCAATGCCTTGTACAATTTTAACATTACATCCCAACTTCTATACTCAAACACATAAAGAGTCTCGACCCGAAAATGTCTCTTATTCCCTTTCTCCAGAGATGCTGCTTGACCCGCTGAAATAATCCAGCACTTTGTGTCCATCTTAGATTCGTACATTAGGTTTCTCTAATCAGACCCCACCCTGAGGAGGATAATTACAGTGTGTGTGTGGTCGCTCCATATAACTATAGCCCTCACCCATTCTAGGTCATCCCCATTACCTCCATTCCCAATATGCAACAGTGCCAGAAAGTGTGCCAGTGTTCTCCAGGGTTGGCTAGGTGAAATATTACAGATCAGTGCGGTATTATGATCATACGTTCATGTTCTAGTGAGTTTACCAGCAACGTTACATCGTTATCAGCAAGATAGGCTGAGTGGATTTACTTAATACAACATGGAATCAGAGTACTGTATGTAGGAAGGAACTGCAGATGCTGGATTAGACCGAAGATACACATAAAGTCTGAGGTCTGAAGAACAGTTCTGACCAGAAACGTCACCTATTATTTTGCTCCATAGATGCTGCCTGTCCCGCTGAGTTACTCCAGCGCTTTGTGTCTATGGAAACATAGGAAAATAGGTGCAGGAGTAGGCCATTCGGCCCTTTGAGCCTGCACCGCCATTCAATATGATCATGGCTGATCATCCAACTCAGTATCCTGTACCTGCCTTCTCTCCATACCCCCTGATCCCTTTAGCCACAAGGGCCACATCTAACTCCCTCTTAAATATAGCCTATGAACTGGCCTTGACTACATTCTGCGGCAGAGAATTCCAGAGATTATCTATTGAACCAGAATAATTTGGATCACTGGGATTAGTTGCTAGCTGGCCTGATCCATAATTTCAATAGTGCGCCTTGGTCTATTGTCCAAAGGGAACTAGTCACCGTCTAATCAAAGAAAACTAGTCACTGAGCCAAAAGTGGTCATGAGGTCATAAGGAATAAGATTAGAATTAGGCCATTCGGCCCATCATGTCTACTCCACCATTCAATCATGGCTGATCTATCTCTCCCTCCTAACCCCACTCTCCTGCCTTCTCCCCATAACCTCTGACACCCGTACTAATCAAGGTGTTGGTGGATAGTTAATGCCATGGGAATGGTGGAAAGCCAATTCAGCATAGACAAGTGAAGAGATGTGGAAGACATGCCCAAGACATGGCCAGAGATGGGACCAGATGATGGGAGAGAGGAATGCCCAGGAGTGCAGAAGAACTTGGGGCGAGAATAAGTGTTGTGATAACAGGCGTGCTACGCAAATTTGCTCGGATCTCCCGCAAGTTTTAGTAGGATTGGGCCTGGATCGCCTCGGAGCAGAGGGAGAACAAAGAGGGAAGAGACAGAGACTTTTAAGATTTTGCCTTCCATCACAGTGAGGAGGTGTTTGGTGAACTCACTGTGGTGGATGTTATATTTGTGTTGATTGTGTGTTTTTGTCATTTTTATTATATGGTGTATGTGCAGGGAAACGAAATTTCGTTCAGACCGAAAAGTCTGAATGACAAAATAAAATTCCATTCAATTAAAAAAAAAAAAAAAAAAAAAAAAACTAAATGAAAGCTGTACAGATATTCATGGGCTGACAGTGGAGCAACACAGTGTTCACTGTGTCCACAGTGCCCAAACTAAACTAAACGTTGGAAACTGCCTGCAGAGGTAGGTCACAGCCATCAGCTCACTGTCACACTGATTGCCGGTGAGGGGCCCACACACCGTAAAGATTGCCATGGAGCGGAGCACGGGAATGAATACACAGTGGGGACATGCAGCACTTTCTGAATCCCAATACAATCAGCTATCCCAATCAGGTCCTGTGCTACAAGTTGCCCAGGCTGGTGGTTGAAGGGTCAACAACTGAGGGGTCAGTGATCAATGGGCTGGCGATTAGCCAGTGACAAAGGGGTCAGCAACTAAGTGGTTGATGTTCAAGAGCTCGGTCATCAAGGGATTGGTGTCCAAGTGGCTTGAGGGATGAGTGATTGCAGAGTCAATGATGAGAATCAATGGGGTCATGGAATCCAATGATCCAGGATCAAGAGAAGGGATTGATCATTGGGGTCCAGTGGTCACGGCAGTAGATGGAATGGATTTGCATGAAGAAATGGCCTAGGGATAGATATCTAATGCTGGCCGTGGAAACCTGAGGCTGTGAGCCAGACATCGATGTGAAAATGCAGACCCATTAACTAGCAGCTCATTGCCAATTCCTGTACCATGTGCTCCGGGTTATACAGCAGGTATGCAGTGTAGGCCGTAGGCTGTGCCAGAAAGATGCGGGTTCTGCGGGCAGTGGGATCACCCCGTACACTAACACTATCCTATACACTAAGGAAAATTCACAATTTATTTTTACCAAAACCATTTAACCTATAAACCTGTACGTCTTTGGAGTGTGGGAGGAAGCTAGAGCACTTGGAGAAATCAATCAATCTTCTCCATACCTACCCTGACATTACATAGAAACATAGAAACAAAGAAAATAGGTGCAGCAGTAGGCCATTCGGCCCTTTGAGCCTGCACCGCCATTCAATATGATCATGGCTGATCATCCAACTCAGTATCCTGTACCTGCCTTCTCTCCATACCCCCTGATCCCTTTAGCCACAAGGGCCACATCTAACTCCCTCTTAAATATAGCCAATGAACTGGCCTCAACTACCTTCTGTGGCAGATAATTCCAGAGATTCACCGCCTTGGAGAGGTCGGGTCTACGCTCTACACAAAAATGTTTTTCTCATCTCGGTCCTAAACCATATAACCATATAACAATTACAGCACGGAAACAGGCCATCTCGGCCCTACAAGTCCGTGCCGTAAAAGATTTCCCCCTTATCCTTAAACTGTGACCCCCTTGTTCTGGACTTCCCCAACATCGGGAACAATCTTCCTGCATCTAGCCTGTCCAACCCCTTAAGAATTTTGTAAGTTTCAATAAGATCCACCCTCAATCTTCCAAATTCTAGCGATTACAAGCCGAGTCTATCCAGTCTTTCCTCATATGAAAGTCCTGACATCCCAGGAATGTTGCGCACTAACCGGTCAGTGAATTAAAGACTATCAATGTAATGAATATGAGAAGGTTTTCATTTCCCTTTTGTAAAATCCTGTCTGCTGGCACGGTTTTTTTGCATGAAAAGGTAATGAAGATGTTTTTGCCAACCATTTGTTACCATGTATGGTTCAGTCCATACACCCCTTCCCCCCTCTCTTGGGATCTTGAGAGCTAGAGAATAAGAAGGATGTGGTGACTGAGGGAGATGCAGTCAGGGGTGAGGACTCTGGCTGAGTCGAGCAATCACCTCATTCTTTGTTAACGTCGGGGCAATCCATCAAATGAGTTTGTTGGAGGAACAAGGAACTGCAGATGCTGGTTCAACAACAAAAATGACAAGAAGTGCTGGAGTAACTCAATTGGTCAAGCAGCATCGCTGGAGAACATGGATAGATGACGTCCCGAGTCGGGGCCCTTCTTCAGACAAGTTTGTTCCATTCTTTGCCACTGACCTGAACCAGAATGTTACTGGAGATACTGAGAGAAAAATCCTCTAAATTTAGTTGGTACAAGGTACCAAGGTACAGTGTACAGTGAAAAACTTTTTTTTTTGGGGTTTCCAGTCAGTTTAATTTAGTGGAATTTAGTTTAGTTTAGTTTGGTTTAGTTCATTGTCACGTACAGTGAAATGTTTTTTTTTTGTGTGTTATCCAGTCAGTTTAGTTTAGTTGAATTTAGTTCAGTTTAGTTCAGTTTAGTTTGGTTTAGTTCATTGTCACGTACAGTGAAATGGTTTTTTAGTTGTGCGCTATCCTGTCAGTGAGAAGACTATACATGATTACAATCAAGCTGGCCACAGTGAACAGACACAGGAGAAAGGGAATAATGGCAGTGACCATGAAGCAGACCCAGCAGAGGGTTTTTCTGTCCATTGCCAGCCACAGCTCCATATTCACAACGGCATCCCCTTCTTCATTTGTCGATGCACAGCGGCAGGCGTTATGCTCACGTTCCCTCACATAATCTGCTCATCGTCAGACCTGCCGGCGGGAGGCCGCTGCATTCATACTCCAGGAAAGTGCGCACTATCTCTCTTTCATCTGAAGAACTAATTTAAATAAAAATGAACCCCCAGGGAAGAAGACATGTTTGTGTCAGGGGGTTTGAAGCATGAGAATGAGGTGCAGTGTCTGAAGGATTACTAGTGTTTGCAAAAGGCCAGGTACCCCGCACAGCTTCATGCTGGATAATTAATGTACGATTTACATATGATCTACAGCCTGGTAAAACATTTGCACGAGGGTTTTTCTGTAGCCTCAGACTCTGCTCCTTCTCTTGCTGATGCCTCCTGTCCGCCCATCCTGGATGTGTGGTGCCCTTATGGTGCTTCCACTACAGATGTTTCCTGCAGGCTGGGACAGAGGGGGTAGCATGGTGGCGCGGCAGTGGAGTTGCTGCCTTACAGCGCTAGACACCTGGCTTCGCTCTTAACTACAGGCGCTGTCTGTACGGAGTTTGTACATTCTCCCCGTGACCGCGTGGGTTTTCCACAGGTTTCCTCTCACATTCCAAAGGCGTGGAGGCTTCAATAAAAATTATAAATTGTGCCTAGTGTGTAGGATAATGCTAGTATACGGGGATCACTAGTCGGCATGGACTCGGTGGGCCGAAGGGCCTGTTTTCAACACTGTATCTTTAAACTAAACTAAACTGAATTAAACTGAGCAGTGTTTCTCCACCCACTCTCCATGACAAAGACCAAGTTGTCCGCAGTTCTCAAAGTGAGGAATTGCTAAAATCCTAGACCAGTATTTCCTCACATCAGTTCAGACCCGCTAGAAATGACTGCCAGTAGTTTGGTTGGAACTTTTTAATGGCATGCTAACCTGCAGTAATATTTCATACCCTTGTGAATCGATGCCACTAAATCCTTTGCTCCTCTAGGGCATCTCCTAACATCTCCATCATTCTTCAGCATGAAAAATCCTTCCAGTCTGCACACTGCTGCAGCATTGCCTGTCTGTGCTGCAGTTCTGCCCTGTCTTTAGTAAACCCCAGTGTTTCATGGCCCATCGCCTGACATCCGTGTTTTCAGTCTGTGTCTACCACTGGTCCATGGGTTGGATGTACAAGGGCCAGTTGATGGATTCCATCCTGTACCGATCATGCCGGGGATGCCTCTATCTTAAGGGGTTGGACAGGCTAGATGCAGGAAGATTGTTCCCGATGTTGGGGAAGTCCAGGGCAAGGGGGTCACAGTTTAAGGATAAGGGGGAAATCCTTTAGGACCGAAATGAGAAAAACATTTTTCACACAGAGAGTGGTGAATCTCTGGAACTCTCTGCCACAGAGAGTAGTTGAAGCCACAGTTCATTGGCTATAATTAAGAGGGAGTTAGATATGGCCCTTGTGGATAAAGTAATCAGGGGGTATGGAGAGAAGGCAGGTACAGGATACTGAGTTGGATGATCAGCCATGATCATATTGCATGGCGGTGCAGGTTCGAAGGGCCGAATGGCCTACTCGTGCACCTATTTTCTATGTTTCTATGTTTCTATCCCAGCAGGAAGTTTGTGAACAGAATAGGGCAAACCTTCAGCAAAACACAAAGGTCTGGAGCAATTCGGTGAGTTAGGCAGCATCTGTGAAGGGAACGGATAGGCAATATTTCTGGTCCAAATCCTTCTTCAGAGTCCCAACAATGGAAAACCTTGTTGACTTCTGCCGGCATTGACCCCACAGTCTTCCCTCTGAGTGATGTGAAGGACTGGAGGAGGCTGCACAACCCCAAGACCTTGTTCCATCCATTTATCTTTCTAACAAATTGATCAAGCATAGAAACATAGAAAATAGGTGCAAGAGTAGGCCCCTCGAGCCAGCACCGCCATTCAATATGATCATGGCTGATCATCCTAAATCAGTACCCCGTCCCTGGTTTCTCCCCATTTCCCTTGATTCCGTTAGCACTAAAAAGTATATCTAACTCTGTCTTGAAAACATCCAGTGAATTGACCTCCACTGCCTTCTGTGGCAGAGAATTTCACAGATTCACAACTCTCTGAGTGAATAGGATCAATATTCTTCCCCACCTCCAACAGACAGGGTTTCAGAGGTTTGTGATCCAAGGCTGATGCTTAACCTTAAATGGGATAAAGGCTGTGGGTGTATGCAGTGTAAAAACATGGAACTGCAGATCCTGGTTTATAAAAAAAGACACAGAGTGCTGAAGTAACTCAGCGGGTCTGAAGAAGGGTCCCGATCCGAAAGGTCACCTCTCCGTGCTTTCCGGAGATGCTGCCTGACCCTCCCTGAGTTACTCCAGCACTCTGTGTCTTTTTTGGGGGCGTATGCACTGGCCTTGCATACATTTCATGGCTCCCACCCCTACTACAATCCACCATGAATACACAGCTCTTAACATCTGGCACCACCATGCACTATATGTATGGGGAGGCAGGAAAAAAGCAGAGGAATCACTGCCCTCACTGCCTCTCCTACCTAACCCCCACCCCCATCCAACGAGCATTAACGTCACTGGTGAGAAGATTGACAAGCCTCTCTACTACAACCAAGAAGGCTCTGCAGAGAGTAGTGTGTTCCGCCGAACGCACTATGGGAACTTCACTCACCCCACTGCAGGAACTATACAACAGGAGGTGCAACTCCAGAGCAAACAAAATCATGAGAGACCTCTTCCACCCCTGCAATGGACTGTTCCAGCCGCTACGGTCAGGCAAACGACTCCGTTGCCATGCAGTGAGAACGGAGAGGTTGAGAAGGAGTTTCTTCCAGGAGGCAATACGGACTGTAAACGCCTTTCTCCCCAGGGACTAACTCTACAGAACATTTTTATTCCTTCTATTATTTATTATGTAAAAGAGAATAGTGTGTTATGATTGTGTTTATAATTGTCATTGTTTTGTTGTTTGTTTTTGTACAAAAAGTCGCGATTTAAAATTTCATCAGCCAGTCAGTGCGGCATTCATTCAAACACTTGACTTGAAAGCTAATTCGATACATGACAAGGTAAAATATGACTTAAACAACTATCCTAAATATCACGAACAAGCCACAGCAAACACACCCAAAGAGACCCTCAATCCTTCTGTCGATTTCACAGTAACCACAGTCCCTTAGTCTGTAAGCGCCCATGCGAGACCCTTGGCGGCTACATTTAGTGCTTTACTATAGCAGTGGGGTAAACCTTCTATTCAGTCTACCTTCCTTGTCCTTGTAGATCTGTACCGGCTGCCTGACGGCAACAGTTCAAACAGGGAGTGTCCGGGGTGGGAAATGTCCTTTATGATATTCTGGGTGTTTTTGGTGCAGCGGGAACTGTGTAAGTCCTCCAAGGTAAGGAGATATCCATTGACTTGGTCTCCACTGTCATCTGTGGCAATGAATTTCACTGATTCACCTCTCTCTGACTAAAGAAATTCCTTCTCATCTCCTTTCTAAAGGTGCGTCCTTTTATTCTGAGGCTATGGCCTCTGGTCCTAGACTCTCCCACGAGTGGAAATATCCTATCCACATTCACTCTATCCAGACCTTTCACTATTTGGTAAATTTCAATAAGGTGTCCCCTCATCCTTGTAAACTCCAGTAACTACAGGACCAGTGCTGTCAAACGCTCATCGTAACCCTATCATTCGCCATCTGCTCCAACCATCCTACAGCAGACCCTACCACCCATCTAGCTGATGGCCATCCACTATCTGAACCCATCCCACTCCTCTTCTCAGGCTGAAGATAGACACAAAAAAGCTGTAGTAACTCAGCGGGACAGCCAGCATCTCTGGAGAGAAGGAATGGGTGATGTTTCGGGTTGAGGCCCCTGAAGAAAGTTGTTGACCTGAAACATCACCCATTCCTTCTCTCCATAGATGCTGCTGGTCCCGCTGAGTTACTCCAGCTTTTTGTGTCTATCTTCGATTTATACTAGCACCTGCAATTCCTTCCTATACTCTTCTCAGGCTCTTCCTTTCCAATGAATAGGGTGATTTCACCAAAGTTAAAATGAGCGTAGATCCCCCCTCACGTGTTTAGTTAATAATGCCTTACTTTTGATGAAATTCAGCGAGCAAACGCGATAATTCCCGATATTTTGGATCTTTAAATCTCCACGGCAAATGTCGGCTGTTCACTTCCGCTGTTTTTCCACCTTCAGTTCCCTCTTGTAATTACCTTACCTTCTATCTTTTTTTTTGCCTGAAAATTTAGGTCGCTGTGCTTCACGGTCACCCCGACTAGCACAGAAAATTTCAGCTAAAAGATCGTCCGTTTTCCATGTTTTTAACGGGTGTGAAAGTGCGTGTTTCCCCATTCACTAACATGTACCGAAGTGACATATGTCCTCCAGTTAAATTTTTCGGTCACGTGAGGGGGGGTCTACGCTCATTTTAACTTTGGTGAAATCACCCTATATACAACACAAGTAGTCACCCATCTGGCAGTGTTGACTTGGTGTCAGGTCCGGATTTACCTATAAGCTAGACAAGCTTAAGCTTAGGGCCTCGAGGTCTAGGGGGGGCCTCGCAGAGCTGGATTTACCACTAGGCTTCATAGGCTGAAGCCTAGGGCCTCGAAATCTAGGGCGGCCTCCGGCCAAGGCAGGACACCTAACGTTCAACTCTGGGCGGCCCCCCTCTCTATCTCTCTCTCTCTCCATCTCCCCCCGCTATCCGTGTCTGGGCCGCCGGGCTCCGTCCGCTCCTCATCCGCCGGCACGGCAGGCCGCCTTGCACATGCACATTGCTGCGGCCTGCAATGCACATGCACAGTGCAACGGCAACTAGTCGGCGCTGGGCACTTTCTCCCTCACTTTGAATTGTGGGAGATTTGGCCGCCATGGCTGTCTGGTCGCTGCCTCACCGCCAGTGCTGAAAACCAATGCGGAGGGGGCCTCACAAGTGGAACAGCTTAGGGCCTCTCTTCATCTAAATCCGGCCCTGCTTGGTGTTCCTGGAAGTAATTTCTGCAATGCACAATGCCAAAGAGTATCAAGGTCGGTCACACGGTACATCTCAACTGGAGTTTTCTCCCCATTACTGTATCCACATATCCACAATCAATATCTAAATCAACCAGGGCTCAACGAATTATCCAGCCACGTTTATTCTGTGTAGGAATGAAAACAGCTGCAGCTCAGAGCTTTATGGAGATAGATGATGAAATTCATGTCGTAGTAATCAACCACTGACCTCCCTCACGAATAAGCGCAGGCTACAATGCTGTCGATGTTGGTTTAAGTGCAGTTGCACTGCTTCAATAGACATTGCAACCAGCAGGAACTGCTGTAAACATGGAAATGCATCATTAATATGTCAAAGTGCACTTAGTCACAGCTCGAGCGTTGAAATGTGTTGCAGAGTATTTACACAGGCAGACCCACTCTCAATAATAACGAGACTAAGGTCGTTAGATAATGATTTAAAGTGCAACCTTGAACCCAAGGAACCAGGCCCTTGTAGCAATTTACAAGTTCACTGTGAATAGGGAAGCACTTTTCAGAAGAGTGTGGATGTTTTGTTCGCAAGCCAGATGCAAATTTACATTGAAGTTGCAAATAACATCTTGCTCCAGATTGAAAGATTATTAAGTCAAGCAGAATCTAATTGCGTAAAGTGAAATGGAAAGGAACATTGCTTCCTAAGTTAACGTATTGAGAGAGTAACACAAGCCTTGAATAAGGACCATATGTCGAGGAAGCGGATCGTTTACATGGGATTTTTATGCACGATTTGCACATTTTGACTTTTTCACACAGGTGGTGGGTGGATGGAACGAGCTGCCGGATGAGGCAGATGAGGCTGGGACTATCCCAACCTTTAAGAAACGGCTAGAATGATACGTACATGGATAAGACAAGTTTGGAGGGATATGGTCCAAGCACGGACAGGTGGGACTAATGTGGCTGGGACATATTGGCCGGTGTGAGCAAGTTTAAGAAACAGTTATTTAAGAAGGAACTGCAGATGCTGGAAAATCGAAGGTACACAAAAATGCTGGAGAAACTCAGCGGGTGCGAAGGAAATAGGCAAAGTTTCGGGCCTAAGCCCTGAAGAAGGGATTCGGCCCGAAACATTGCCTATTTCCTTCGCTCCATAGATGCTGCTGCACCCGCTGAGTTTCTCCAGCATTTAAGAAACAGTTAGACAGGTACATGGACAGGACTGGTTTGGAGGGCTAGCGAGTGTCACCAGTGTAGAAGGGACATGTTGGTCAGTGTGGGCAAGTTGGGCCAAAGGGGCCTGTTGCCACGCTGTATGACTCTATGCAACTGAAGTTGTTTGGCATGAATTGAATGGTTCTGGTAATCATTTCTAGGTGAATTAGTGATGACTGGGAAATTAATCTTTTCAATTTCTGGCACACTGCACTGTGTGCCTGGTGTTTACATCTGCTGATGCCAACTAGTCTGCCGCAGCCATTTCTCCTGCTTAATTGCCAGCGTCTACAACTCACAGTGAAAGGAGGCATATACCCTGCAGTAGTTCAGCATGGAGACGGCGATTAAAAGGGTTCCACTCTTCCCTCATTCTTTTTTAGATTCATTTAGTTTAAAGATACAGCATGGAAACAGGCGGCCCTTTGGCCCACCGAGTCCGCACCGACCAGCGATCCCCACAAACAATCCCTACACACACTTTTGTTTTACAATTTTACCAAGCCAATTAACCTACAAACCTGAAGGTAGACAAAAATGCTGGAGAAACTCAGCGGGTGAGGCAGCATCTGTGGAGCGAAGGAAATAGGCATAGTTTCGGGTCGAAACGTTGCCTATTTCCTTCGCTCCATAGATGCTGCCCCACCCCCTGAGTTTCTCCAGCATTTTTGTCTACCTTCGATTTTTCGGCATCTGCAGTTCCTTCTTGAACATAACATACAACCCTGTACGTCTTTGGACTGTGGGAGGAAACCGAAGATCTCGGAGAAAACCCACGTGGTCACGGGGAGAACGTACCAACTGTGTACAGACAGCAGGCATAGTCACCCACGCGCTGTAAAGCACCAACTCCACCGCAGTGCCACTGTGCCGCACATTGTTTTCTGACACATGTGTGTGCAATATTTTTGAGACAGCATCGCTGGGAGTTAAGGGTTATGGGGAGAAGGCAGGGAAAAGAGATGAGGTGGCAGAAATTAGCCATGATTGAATGGCGGAGTAGACTCGATGGGTCGAATGGCCTAATTCTACTCTTATAACACTTGAAGTGTTGTTATACGTGACAATAAACAAAACTCAAACTAAAACTCACCTCCATGGCAGCCTTCTCTGCAGCTGCCACTCGCTTCCAGGGGAGATACTGTATTTCACGCGAGGATTTGACCGAAATTCCAATGTCCCATTGTCATTCGACATCTGAAGAAGGGTCCCGATCCGAAATGTCACCTATCCATGATCTCCAGAGTTGCTGCCTGACCCGCTGAGTGACTGTGGCACCTTGTGTATTTATTCCCCATTGTCCCAAGCAGGAATAACATCTTGCTACAGGCAACAGCAATCAAGTGAAAAATTTGCTAGTGAAGGAACTGCGGATGTTGGTTTACTCCGAAGATGAACACAAAATGCTGGAGTAACTCAGCAGGTCAGGCAGCCTCTCCGGGGGAAAGGAATAGGTGATGTTTCGGGTTGAGACCCTTCTTTAGCTACGTCTGATAACCACTCTCAACTCAGATGTTTTCCCTCGTGTCCGTAGGTTTTAATGGTCCCCTGATTAAGCGTTAGCGTTACATGTTGCAAAGGTACTCTGCAGAAGTGGAGACCTTCTGTTTCTATTTCCATATTTCCTTGCAACAAACCTATCCACGCCCTGGGTTCATCCGCCTGACCCGGCAGGTCGCTAGCACTAAAATGAATGTGCTTTAATCCAACTGTCTTCCCTTGCTCCATGACAAACTCCTGCTTATCCTGTCCACTAAAGGTGCTGTCATTGACCTCTGGACCGATTTACAGCTTCCCACCCCCCTCACTGCTGTCTTGGACACCGTCCATCTGCCTATCTAAGTTAAACCCGCCCGAGTACCACTTGCAAAATTGCCCATGAGAATATTGTTCCCAACCCCCCCACCCCCCATACAGGTGTAACTTGTCCCTCTTGTACGGGTCACCTCTGCCCCTGAAGAGTTCCTAACGGTCCAGAAATCTGAATTCCTGCCCCCTGCACCAACTTCTCAGCCATACATTATTCTGTCCTATCCTCTCGTTCCCACCCTTCACTACACATGATGCTGGGAGTAATCTAGATTATGCATCTTAACCTTTTGCTGAACTCTCTATATTCACTCTGCAGGACTCATCTGGCTGCTCTCCTTTGAGAATGTTCTGCAGCTGATCTGCTATTGTGGACCCTGACACCAGGGAGACAACACACCATCTGGAGTCCCTTTTGCTACCCCCCGCAATCTCCTATCTGTCCCCCCCCCCCCCCCCCCCCCCCCCCCCCCCCCAAGTCTCCTATCACGATAGCCACGTGTGACTTCACACTACCTCACTCTGCATCAATGCCAGGCCTGGGTGCACGGGTTAGACTTTAGAACTGGCCCTTCGGCCCACCGGGTCCATGCCGACCAGCGATCATCCCGTACACTAGCACTATCCTGCACACACAAGGGACAATTTACAATGTTACCGATGCCAATTAACCTACAAACCTGTACGTCTTTGGGGTGTGGGAGGAAACCGGAGCACCCAGAGATAATCCACATGGTCGTAGGTATAATGTACAAATTCTTTACAGACAGCACCCGTAGTCAGGATTGAACCCGGGTCTCTGGTGGTGTGGGCGGCGCGACTCACGTCGCAGCGGCCTCTGCAGTCCGTCTGTCGTTTTTTTTTTTGTGTCTCGTTTGTATGTAGTTTTTATTTTATTTTTTAACTGTGTGTGTGTGTGTGGTGGGTGGGGGAAATTTTTTTAAATCTTTTCCCTGTAAGGAGAACCCGACCGTTTCTCTGTCGGGTCTCCGTTGTCGTTGGGGCCGAGCACCGTGGAGCGGCCTCCAACCGGAACGACCTGGGGCTCCAGTCGCGGAGCTGCGGACTTACCCACCATCGTGGAGCTGGCCGAGTTCGGAGCGGTGGTGGCGCGCTGCTGCGGCCCGACCCTGGGGATTCGGAGGTTTACCGCAGTTCTGGTGGACAGTGACGCCGGGAGCCCGCGGGTCCCTGCTGGGAGACCGCTTTTCGGGGCTTCCGCAACGGCGACTTCTGCCGCCCGAGTTGTGGGGTTGAGGATGACCTGGAGCGGGGCCTTACATCGCCCGGCGCGGCATCAAATGGCCGCGGGACACTTACCACCGCCTGCCGGGGGCTTTGATTCTGACATCGGGAGAGGAATGGGGAGTGCAGGGGAGAGATAAGTCTTTGCCTTCCATCACAGCGAGGAGGAGATGCGCTGTGATGGATGTTTGTGTAAATTGTTTTGTGTCTTGGTTCTTTTTTGTGTGTATGACTGCAGAAAAAACATTCCGTTTGAACCTCAATGAGGTTCAAATGACAAATAAATTGTATTGTATTGTATTGTAGTGTATTGTATTGTATTGTAGTGTATTGTATTGTATTGTAGTGTATTGTATTGTATTGTATTGTAAGGTAGCAACTCTGCCACCGTGCTGCTCTGACTGCTGCTGCTGCCGCTCTCCCCCGACCAGCCATTCAGTATGCAAAAGGAGACACAAATTACTGGACTACTTTCTTTAATAAATCACTCTGCTCTGCATCTGCATCCATAGGCAAGCTGAATATCCTGCAATATACATTTCCTGCGTAGCTCTGGGCAAGTGAATCTATCCTAGAGTTAGAGATAACACAGTGGAGTGGTGGGTGGGTGGGCAAGTGTCACTTTGCAGCACTCAAACTTTAACTAAATGCACTTTGACATATTAATGATGTGTGTCCATGTTTACATCAGTTCACGCCGGCTAAGATCTCCATTAAAGCTGCAGCACACATGAACTAACACCAATTGCATTGC
This sequence comes from Leucoraja erinaceus, assembly GCF_028641065.1. NCBI lineage: Eukaryota > Metazoa > Chordata > Chondrichthyes > Rajiformes > Rajidae > Leucoraja > Leucoraja erinaceus. Next base: position 15,123,888 of record NC_073381.1, read on the forward strand.
AGTCAGTGCTTATTCTTGAGGGCTCATTACCAGAACAGCAATGTTGTCATTTATCTCTATACAGCCCAGAGCTTTAACTGTTACCAGTGCTCCTCAGGATAAACGTGGATGTACTCTGCAGTAAATGGTGGCACAGTGGCCCAGTTGGCAGAGCTGCTGCCTCACCGCGCCTGAGACCCGGGTTTGATCCTGACCCCGGGTGCTGTCTGCGTGGAGTTTGCACGTTCTCCCTGTGACCACGTGGGATTCCTCCTGGTGCCCTGGTTTCCTCCTACATCCCATAGACGTGCGGGTTTGTAGGTCAATTGACCTCTGAAACATTGCCCGGTGTGTGATGGGAGTGGGTGAGAGAGTGGGATAACATTGAAGATACAGTGAATGGGTGATTGATGGTCAGTATGGGGTCGATGGGCTGAAGGGCCTGTTGTATGCTGTATCTTTCACTCAAAAACCCCACTGATTTTAATCCTGATTAAAGATAGACCCGTGGTGCTCAGGTGATGGGATTAGTATAAGAAGGTACTTGACTCTTGGCATAACATAGTGGATGGGAATCACCATTATGATTCACATGACTGCAGCCACATGCTTCCACTATTACCCTACATTACCCATTCCTACCTAGAAATCCTCCACCCATGAATAAACCCAAAGCCATAAAGACTGCATATCAATCTGAAGAAACGTCGCCTATCCCTGTCCTCCAGAGATGATGCCTGTCCCATTGAGTTACTCCAGTACTTTGTGTTCTGCTCATGTTTCCAGCAGCTGCTGACCCCTGGGGCTCTATGTCAGCACTCTTGTAGGTAATTGTGTACAGGACCATGGAAACTCCATGGAAACAGTGAGGTGGTTGTAACATGGCAACGTAACCGCTGCAGTCTTCCCTCCTCGGAATCAGAAGGTCATGAGTTCAAACCCCACTCCCGATGCTGAGAAGGTAATGCAGGCTGACAGATCAATTGCAGGAAGGTAGACACAAAAAGCTGGAGTAACTCAGCGGGTCAGGCAGCATCTCTGGAGAATAGGAATAGGTGACGTTTCGGGTGGAGACCATTCTTCTCGACCCGCAACATCACCTGTTCCTTTTCTCCAGAGATGCTGCCTGATAGCCCTGTCCCACGGTACGAGTTCATTCCAAGAGCTCTCCCGAGTTTAAAAAAAAAATCAAACTCGTGGTAAGCACGGAGAATGAACGTAGCGGGTAACGCTAACAGCAGGTACTCAGGAAGACTCGCTAACGGCAGGTAAGCACGGGAAGACTCGTGAAGATTTTTCAACATGTTGAAAAATGTCCACAAGAGCTCCGAGTACCGACGAGCGGCCATTACCGTAAATCTCCGAGTTCGAATCAGGGCAAACTCGGGAGAACTCTTGGAATGAACTCGCAGCGTGGGACAAGGCTTTGACCCACAGAGTTACTCCAGCACTTTGTGTCTACCTTCGGTGTAAACCAACATCTGCAGCTCCTTGGAGGATTCAGGGAGTGACCCAGCACTGATGCTGTCATCTTTGTGGCGTAGTGTTAAACCACAAACAACATCAACTATTAGAACAGCAGGAGCCGGGCAATGATTACTGACAACCAATACTGCAAAAAGATTTTCTCTTCATTATCTCATTCCTCTTTGAGGGAAGCTGAATTCACATTGAATGTGTGCAGCATCGCTGTGAATGTACTCATCTCCGTTCACATCAATGCCATCTCTCAAGTTACAAAGGCTGCACAGGTTCTCCTTCAGCCTTCCACTCCATCCCTGCTTTCATAAATCTTTCCCGTCCTGCCTTTCACATTGATTTAAAGCCTTCTATCAGTGTTGTTGTCATCAGTAAGTAAGAGAGCATGGCTTGATATTTACTGCAGATAAAGATGAAGTACAGAACTGGGCTGTTTATCAGCTCCTAAAGACTCGGTGCAAGATCTCGTGCGAATCCACAAAATTAAATATTACCTTATTTGTTGTAAGTTATTAGCTTTTGCACGAGGTTGAAGACACCATTTTCACTCCGCTGAATTTCGCCTTCAAACATTGAGTTAGCCAGCCGAAACACCCGACCCAAATACTATGCAATCTACAAATTAACTGAAGGCAGACAAAAAATGCTGGAGTAACTCAATGGGTCCGGCAGCATCTCTGGAGAAAAGGAATAGGTGACTTTTCGGGTCCAGACCTTTCGTCAGCCTATAAATTAACTGATTGACTTCCTACCTAAGTTGCCTAGTGAAGAGGAAAGCCATGACTTGGCCCTTTTGCAGGTCATGATAGAACAGAGAACAGAGCACAGCACAGCACAGGAACAGGCCCTTCAGCCCATAATGTCAGTGTTGAACATAATGCCACGTTAAACTCATCTGCTTGCACATGTTCCATATCCCTCAATTCCCTGCATATCCAAGTACCCAAGTAAAATTCCACAAGTCCAGGTCATTTATATATATCTCAAATAATGGAGATACCATCACAGAACCCTGTGGAACTTCACTGGTCACGTACCTCCAGTTAAAATACACCCTTCCACCACGACTTCCTGTCTTTTATCAGTAAACCAGTTCTGAATCCATGCAACCAAGTTACCGTGAATCCCCTGTATCTCAATGGAATAACAAACTGAATGTTTAGTTTTGAACTAAACTAATTTCGTTTTTTTTTAGTTTATTGTCACAGGCACTGGATAGAGTGAAAAGCTTTTGAGGCGTGCTAATCAGTCAGTGGAAAGTGGAATGTTTAGTGCAAGATAGTCCAAGGGTCATAGAAACATAGAAATGTAGAAATTAAGTGCAGGAGTAGGCCATTCGGCCCTTCGAGCCTGCACCGCCATTCAATATGATCATGGCTGATCATCCAACTTGGTATCCTGTACCTGCCTTCTCTCCATACCCCCTGATCTCTTTGGCCACAAGGGCCACATCTAACTCTCTCTTAAATATAGCCAATGAACTGACCTCAGCTACCTTCTGTGGCAGAGAATTCCAGAGATTCACCACTCTCTGTGTGAAAAATGTTTTTCTCATCTCGGTCCTAAAAGATTTCCCCCTTATCCTTAAACTGTGACCCCTTGTTCTGGACTTCCCCAACATCGGGAACAATCTTCCTGCATCTAGTCTGTCCAACCCCTTAAGAATTTTTGTAAGTTTCTATAAGATCCCCCCTCAATCTTCTAAATTCTAGCGAGTACAAGCCGAGTCTATCCAGTCTTTCTTCATATGAAAATCCTGACATCCCAGGAATCAGTCTCGTGAACCTTCTCTGTACTCCCTCTATGGCAAGAATGTCTCTCCTCAGATTAAGGTCTCCAATGAGGTAGATAGTAGTCCGGGACTGCTCTCTAGTTATGGTAGGATGGTTCAGTTGCCTGATAGGGTTGGGAAGAAATTGTCCCTGGATCTGGAGGTGTGTGTTTTCACACTTCTGTACCCTTTGCCTGATGGGAGAGGAGAAATAATAAATGAGGCTAAACTAAATCTTCTAGATCAGTCTGCCAATGGGGATTTTTTTCAAATGCATTAACACAATCCATTTAGGCACTGTCCTCTGCCCTACCCTCATCACCTGCCAAAGGGTCTTACAGAAATATGGGAGTGAAGCCTTTATATATGTGGTCAATCATGTGGTCCACACATAGGCTACTGTGGTATAAGCAGCAACCACCTGCAAACCTCAATGAGATAAATAATCTGTTCATTGTTAGTGATATTACTGTGGGGCTGGATGTCTGGCAGGAGATTAGGAAGAAGTTATATGCTGCTCCCCAAGGTCTTTTAGCTTAGTTTAGTTTAGAGATACAGCACGGAAACAGGCCCTTTGGCCCACCGACAGCGATCAGCTGATACACGTACAAAGTCCGTGCAGACAGCAACTCAAATTTCACTGGACCATAATTGGCACATGTGACAATAAACTGACCCTGAAGCCTTGAAACCTGTAGTCAGGATCAAACCCAGGTCTCTGGCACTGTAAGGCAGCAACTCTACTGCTGCCCTTTTGCATCTACTTGCAGGGGGACGGGTTGGAGGGGGGGGGGAGGGGAAGAGCCCGGCTGAAAGTCTCAGCTGAAGTCAAGTCTAGTCAGCCTTCGTGCAATCGCTGCTGTAATGTCAGGAAACACGGCAGCAATTTAACACAGCAGGAGTTCCACCAACCGCAGCTGAAGAAGTGATTGATTAACCTGCTAGCAGTGCTGACAGATAAACAACCCCAGGAAGGCCAGCTCTCGCCTTGTGCCAAAGAGGGAATAGGATTCAGCAGAAGGAATCTGTCACGACTGCATTTACAATGTCGTTTCCCATCACAATTGCACTAACCTTCCATTGCTAAAAGTTGCAATTGTCCCTGCATTACTATCAGAGGATCTCCACTCCTCTGTACCCAATGTAAGACCGTTATGAAAAATCACCCCTAGTGGTGTAGAGGGTGGATGGGAAAGCAGGATAAAATAGAACTAGTGTGAAAGGGTGATCGATGTTCGACATGGACTTGGTGAGTCAAAGGGCCTACTTCAATCCTGTATCTTTCAATCCATCAATAAGACTCATCCCTCTCTGACTTTTCAGTGTCTTCCAGGCACATTTCCTCCACTCCATTCCCTCTGGAATTGTCGCACATTCCTCCTTCCTTCCCAGATCAGGCCGACTCATTGATTACGTTCAGCGACACTCTCGCACACCAACCTACACTCTCGCACACCAACCTACACCCTCGCACACCAACCTACACTCTCGCACACCAACCTACACTCTCGCACACCAACCTACACTCTCGCACACCAACCTACACTCTCGCACACCAACCTACACTCTCTCACACACCAACCTACACTCTCGCACACCAACCTACACTCTCGCACACCAACCTACACTCTCGCACACCAACCCCAGCATCTCTCAGCGCCTTTGAAAATCTCCTAGAAATTTACCCTTTTGTAGCATTCTTTGATCATTTAACCCCCACGATTAAAATGTGGATTATGGAAATGTCAGAGACCCTACACCTGGAAAGAATCAGATTTGTCTTAATGGACAAACAAGAACATTTTGTTAGAATATGGTCTCCATTCATTGACTGTCTGAAGGGGTAGATCGGTTCAGCATGGGGACCTAACGGAAGCTTAACTCAGGACTAGATGAAAAGTTATACTTTATAATCTACGAACCTATCTCCAAAGATGTATTATTAGTAAATCATTCCATTCTTTTTTTTTATCTTGACATTTGTGGGGTTTTTTTCTCTGACTTTCTTACTTCCTATCTATAAAAAAAAACTAGAAGCAGAATCAATCCACAATTGATAATATTAATAATGTACAACTGATATACATGAAATGTTTATAATATGTGTTTGCTTCTAATAAAAATATTATTTAAAAAAAAAAGAAATTCACCCTTTTGTGGCATTCTTTGTTCATATCCCTGCCCTTCCTAAACCTCCGGCCTCCAACTTGAATTTGACTCTGAAGTTTGTAAAAGCCCCTGGAGTTGTCCCACAGCATTAACAACACAGTGCGGCCTCATAGCCCGTTTGTCGATACTGCTAACATTATACATCAGATCATGTCCACAAGCATTGAATGAATATCTGATCAAGGAGACTGCAGCTTATGAAATTATATCCACCTCACTGATCAAATGCTTTCTGCTTTCTTTTCTGTGTTTATAATGTGGACAGACATCCTGAAATTTGGCTGAGGGAATCATCAGGGAAAGAAGGAAACATTCTTGAAGCTTTCAGGTATTAGAAGGTACAGCCAATTGTAATCCACCTCGGAGACTTGACAAGCTGGATAGAGACTATTTGGTCAATTATCTGTGAGCGGTGAAATAAATCGACTTTCTAAAAGGCTTTCCTTATTCTGCGCACCATGATTGCCATGGCACAATAATACCACACAAAAAATAACTACAGTTTTATTCATGCAGAAACCAAATAAACCCCCCTACTGTGTGTGATAAGAAATTCCATAATCCAGAAACCTACTTGTGTAGATGCCTTCTTCAATAGAATAAATTATTTTGAGCATTACATTTTTAATGTCGGATCCCTTTGTTACTGTAAGATGCAGAATATTTTAGTAACACTCAATAGTTTGCTTTGTCGTGTTTGTGAAGAGATATACTCAAACAGGCTGCCCAATTGACATTACATTTTAAAATGGTTTCCTCAGATTTATCCAGCTGTCATGGGAGGGGGATGGGGGGAAGAGCGTGTTAGGCAGCCCCAAACTAGCATTCCCCTTTTTTTCTCTTGGTTGGGGAAGGGTGTAATAATTAATGTAATAATTAATGTAATAAATGGCATAATTAAAATATGGTATCTCCTTTGAATCCATGCAACGAGAACATCTCGGTTGGCATTTTCTCTTGCTTGCACAGTTAAAATTATAAGTTAAAATTGTCCTCATATTTTCACTCAAATTATCTGCATACAATATGTGGCCATGGTGGCACAGCGGTAGACTTGTTGCCTTACAGCACTTGCAGCACCGGAGACCCGGGTTTGATCCCGACTAGGGGTGATTTCTGTACAGAGTTGATACGCTCTCCCCGTGACCGCGAACAAGATGTTCGGTTTCCTCCCACACTCCAAAGACGTACAGGTATGTAGGTAAATTGTCTTGGTGTTGTGTAAATTGTCCCTAGTGTGTGTAGGATAGTGTTATTGTGTGGGGATCGCTGGTCGGCGCGGACACGGTGGGCCGAAGGGCCTGTTTCCGTGCTGTATCTCTAAACTAAACTAAACTAAACAATATGTTCTGACCAAAGTAATTATCCAATGCACCCTGACCAATAAAGGGGGCGGCACAGTGGTGCAGAGGTAGAGTTGCTGCCTTACAGCACCAGAGACCCAGGTTCGATCCTGACTATGGGTGTTGTCTATTGGTGGAGCTTGTATGTTATCCTTGTGATCACGTGGGGTTTCTCTGGGTGCTCTGGTTTCCTCCCATAGACAATAGACAATAGACAATAGATGCAGGAGTAGGCCATTCGGCCCTTCGAGCCAACACTGATATTCAATGTGATCATGGCTGATCATCCCCAATCAGTACCCCGTTCCTGCCTTCTCCCCATATGCCCTGGCTCCGCTATTTTTAAGAGCCCTATCTAGCTCTCTCTTGAAAGCATCCAGAGAACCGGCCTCCACAGACTCCCAAGTGTGTAGGGTAGTATTAGTGTACAGGGGGCTCGCTGGTCAGTGTGGACTTGGTGAGCCGAAGGGCCGATTTCCACGCTGTATCTCTAAAGTCCAAAGTCTAAAGTAAAGTTGAAAGTCGAAAGTAAAGTAAAGTAAATAAAGGCAAGCTTGCTGCATGCCTTCTTCACCACCCTATCCACTCTCAGGAAGCTATGGACTTGCATCCCTGAAGATGTTTCTGTTGTACCGATATTTTGTTATGGGCATGCTTCCAGGGCTGTATCCTTGCATCTCTTTATTTCTGTATCTCTGTCCTGCATAATATAAAAAAGTAAAATTAAAAACGGCATGTTGGGTATTGACAGAGTCTGAAGAAGGGTCTCGACCCATAACCTCGCCTAGCCATGCTTTCCAGAGATGCTGCTTGACCTGCTGAGTTACCAGTACTTTGTATCCTTGCATGTTGGGTATTAAACGGAATAACATCCTATCGTCCAGAAAATCTGCTTGTCCGACGTCAACATACCTTGGCTATCAGAGTTCTACTGTGCTCCTCTGCAGAGGGGTGGCATCTTTTTTTAGAGGAGTTGCAGTTAAAACTCTGCCCAATCTATCAGGTAAATATAAAAAACCCTGCACTGAATGGAGAAAGGTACTGATCCCGGTGCAGTGGTCATAGTTAATCCCCCAGCCAACCTCCACAAGCACAAACTAATAATAATAATAATAATAATAATAATAATAATAATAATAATAATAATAATAATGATAATGATAAAAATGATGATTATTATTCTAATAATAATATCTTTTATTGCCATTGCACATAAGTGCAACAAGATTTGGGTTTGCAGCTTCCATCCGATGTCATAACTTAAATAACTAATAAAATTTAGATTTTGATACCCCGAGAACATGGTTTGTAAAAAGAACATTAAAACAGTAAAATAGTCAAAACAGTTCAAACAGACTAAAGTGCAGATGTATCTGTGCGACGTGACCATCTGAGGGAGACAGTCCAGGGGGGATGGGGCGCACTCAGCAGGGCCGGTTCACAGCTGCTATAGCTCTGGGAATGAAACTGTTCCTGAGTCTGGAGGTTCGGGCGTAGAAGGCCTTGTAACGTCTGCCGGAGGGAAGTAGTTCGAACAGTCCATTACAAGGGTGTGAGGAGTCTTTATGGATGCTGACGGCCTTCCTGAGGCACCGTGTGTGATAGATGCCCTCCAAGGCTGGTAGCGGTGTCCCAATGATCTTCTGCGCTCTGTGGACGACGCGCTGAAGAGCTCTCCTCTCCGTCTCCGTGCAGCTGAGATACCACACAGAGATGCCATACGTTAATATGCTCTCTGGTGCAGCGGTAGAAGGTTGACAGCAGCTGTTGGGTCAGACCAGTCTTTTTTAATGTTCTCAGGAAGAACAGTCGTTGCTGTGCCTTCTTGACCAGCGCAGCTGTGTTGGTGGACCATGTGAGGTCCTCTGAAATGTGAGTGCCCAGAAACTTAAAGCTGGACACTCTCTCCACACTGTCCCCGTAGATGGAGATTGGGGCGTATTCGCCATTGCTTTCCGCCCTTTCTCTGAGCCAGGAAGGATGATTCCCCCTCTTGTGCAAACCAGAGGATTAACTGCAAACGTTTCCCAAGGCAAAACTGTGAGCTGCATTTCCTTTCAAATGCAAAAGATTGTTGATCATGTGTTCCCACCTTTGCCACTCCATTCTCACTGTGTGAAACTTACTGCATGTTTTCCCCTGCCTTTAAACTGCAGTGAGCATAGATCTCTTTGACCAAACGTTCACTCACACACGTACCAATGTCTCCTTATGTGCCTCAGTGTTAAATTTTGATTTATAACGCTCCAGTGGAGAACATTGGGATTTTTGCTGCACTAAGTAAATGCGTGTGGCTGTTGATAGTCATTGGAAAGTGAAATAATCATCTCACCCTGAGCACGATCAGTCAGTCAGTGTGCATCAGGGACCCAAATTCTCCAAAGCAAGACCTGCTCTACTCAGATAGATTTACGAGGTCAACACATGCATTTATGGCCCAGTTGTTGATTTGAGCTTTGGTCATTGCTCATTTAATCACATCTCTTGGGTGACCAAACTCAGTTTCAACACATTCAATAAGACTACTGCTCTGGCAGGTTTTGCTTTGCTGTTTCATATATAGTTTGTGAATCGTACAAGTCATCTGGATACATGTCACCTGACTAGTAAGTTTGCATCTGCACACTTTTCTTTGTGTAAATGGTGTCAAAATACAGTGACCTATGCATGTGTAAGCTATGCAAAAAGCATTTCACTGTGTAGTGCACACATGGCAATAAAGAACCATCGAATTGACCCAATAAATAGATGGTAAGGATCAATGTCAAATGACGCAACAGAATATAAATTAGCAGGACATGTATGTGGTAAAATGTCTGATGGAGTTTAATGCAGAACAGTCAGATGCTGCATTTTGTGATGGCGCATGTCAGAGGAAAGTATATTGTAACTGGCAGGATCCTGCGGAGCATTGATGTACAGAGGAATCTTGGGATGCAAGGCCATAGCTCCCTGAAAGGGTGGGAATGAAGATGTGCAGTAATGCTTGCCTTTGTTGACCAGGGCATTGAGTATAAAGTCAGCAAGTCGTGTTGCAGTTGGATAAGACTTTGGTTAGGACACATTTGGAGCATTTGGAGTATTGTGTGCAGTTCGAGTTGACTCATTACAGGAGGCTTTGGAGAGGAAGCAGAAGAGGTTAACCAGGTAGGTAGCTGGATTAGAGTGTGTTAATTTAGCCTAGTTCAGTTTAGGTTAGTTTAGTGTTGTTTAGTTTAGCTTAGTTTAGTTTGGTTTAGTTTAGTTTAGTTTACTTTAGTATAGATTAGGTTAATTTTAGTTTAGTTTAGATGTACAGCATGGAAACAGGCCCTTCAGCCCACTGAGTCCATTCTAACCATCGTCCGTTCACACCAGAACTATCTTTTCCCACTTTCTCATCCACCACCTGGGGGCAATTTTACAGAGGCTAATTACCCTACAACCCCACATGTTTTGGGGAGGTGAGGAAAATCCGTAGCTAGAAGGTGAGATCGGACTAACTTGGAGTGTTGCAGGTTGTGGGGGCGATCGTTTAGAGGTAGAGAAAGTTATGCGAGGCATAGATAAGTAGGCAGTCAGAGCCTTTTTCCTAAAATTTAAATGTCAAATACTGGAGCGCATGGATTTAAGGTGAGAGGTGGAAAGTTTAGAGATGTATGACACGATTATTTCTGCATACAGAGATTGGTAATGCCTGGAGCACACAGCCAGGAAGTGGATACAAAAACAATATTTAAGATGCATTTAGACCGAACAGGCACTTGAACAGGCAAGGAATAGGTGGGATTAGTTAGGTTATATTTTTCATTCTCCACCTTAAAATTACCAATTGACTTGGCCTCCACAGCCGTCCATGGCAATGAATTCCATGGATGTATCACTCTCTGACTGAAGAAATTCCTCCTCATTTCCTTTGTAAAGATGTGTCCTTTTATTCTGAGGCTTTACCTTCTGGTCCTAGACTCTCCCACTAGTGGAGACGTCGTCTCTGCATCCACTCTTGGCCTTTAGCTATTCGGTAAATTTCAAAAGCCACTGCCTTCATTTTAAATCAGCGAAGTATAATGATATGTTGGTGGTGAAATAAGCTAAGAGACAGGTCAGTCGATGAACAGTGGCACATATTTAAACAGCTGGTCCAGAACATTTGGCAGGGATTTACCCATCTCTGGAATTGTATCGAGACCGGACTAACATATTTCTTCTCTATCAGAGAAGCTTATTTTGAAAACTCTAATCTTCCAAGATAAAGTGCGATATAATTCATTTTCTTCAGAGTAATCTTTTCTGCAATATTTTGCATGAATAATTTTTAAATTGACCCAAATTGATCTTGGCTTTCTGTACAGTGAACAAAGTGGTTGCTTCACATGGTGTCTGTATAATGCATCTCTGACATTTCTCCAAAGAGCTTGAATCAAATAGCTGTGGATTATCTAATGCACCAGAAAGGCGGATCAACGTCGTGCACTTTGAGGTGATTTGTTTTCAGCGCTATAACTAAGAACAATAGATAAGTAGGGCAGCACGGTGGCGCAACGATAATGTTGCTGCCTTACAGCACCTATATCGCCAGAGACCTGGGTTCCATCCTGGCTACAGGTGCTTGTCACAGAAACATAGAAAATAGGTGCAGGAGTAGGCCATTCGGCCCTTCGAGCCTGCACCGCCATTCAATATGATCATGGCTGATCATCCAACTCAGTATCCTGTACCTGCCTTCTCTCCATACCCCCTGATCCCTTTAGCCACAAGGGCCACATCTAACTCCCTCTTAAAATAGCCAATGAACTGGCCTCAACTACCTTCTGTGGCAGAGAATTCCACAGATTCACCATTCTCTGTGTAAAAAATGTTTTTCTCATCTCGGTCCTAAAAGATTTCCCCTTTATCCTTAAACTGTGACCCCTTGTTCTGGACTTCCCCAACATCGGGAATAATCTTCCTGCATCTAGCCTGTCCAACCCCTTAAGAATTTTGTAAGTTTCTATAAGATCCACCCTCAATCTTCTAAATTCTAGCGAGTACAACCCGAGTCTATCCAGTCTTTCTTCATATGAAAGTCCTGACATCCCAGGAATCAGTCTGGTGAACCTTCTCTGTACTACCTCTATGGCAAGAATGTCTTTCCTCAGATTAGGAGACCAAAACTGTACGCAATACTCCAGGTGTGGTCTCACCAAGACCCTGTACAACTGCAGTAGAACCTCCCTGCTCCTGTACTCAAATCCTTTTGCTATGAATGCTAACATACCATTGTCTGTATGGAGTTTGTATGCTCTACCCGTGACCCGCCTGAGTTTTCTCTGAGAACTTCGGTTTCCTCCGACACTCCATTATATACTGGTTTGTAGGTTAATTGGCTTGGTATCAATGTAAAAAAAATGTCTTTAGTGTAGGATGGTGTTAATGTGTGGGGATCGCTGGTCGGTGTGGACTTGGAGGGCCGAAGGGCCTGTTTCCATGCAGTATCTCTAAACTAAACTAAACTAAACAAGTCGTTGAAGGATACAGTCCCAAAGCCAGCTAATTAGATGGACAATGCTGAAGGGCATGGACCTGTGCTGGACAATTGTATAACCATATGAAAGCAGGATAATAAATATCAGATCTTCCTCATCCTGGATAATTAAAGGACAGCAGTTAGGATTAAATGCTCTGGAGAAATATTACAGTTATGATCAATGCTGTGCGTAATGGTGTTTGGATGGATATTGATTGTCTTTAGGAAGTAGCACTTAATATTAAAGAACTTTGGATTAATTCATCTGATATTAGAAAGGTAGCTTCTGAATAGTCACCAGGATTCTTGTCTCCACCTGTCTCCTGTTTCCTTTCTGACTGTCATCAGATGGAGAAATGTACTGAGATGACGCAAGGCAAGAGACACTGGGGTGCAAGTTCTGACCATTATCGATCCCATCAGACATGAGCTTGTACCTTGCTGATCAGTTTCATCATCTGATATGGTTCAAGGTCTCGCTCTGATGTGCTAATCCCTTCCTGGTGCGATATCTCAAGTCTTGTGCGGTAATCCCTGCTGCAGTGGTAAGACATGGCATCACAGGGTGTGAAGATTGTTAACATAGAAACATAGAAAATAGGTGTAGGAGGAGGCCTTTCGCTCCTTCGAGCCATTCAGGAAGGGGAGGGGGAGGGGGTGGAGGCTTGCATCTTTCTGTTCATTTTTAGGATCTGGGAATTGCTGGCAATCCCTCGTTGATTGTGATCTGCCTTCTTGAACTATATTAATCGTCTGTTGAAGGTGCGTCTAACAGCATTGGGTAGGTTGCTGCAGGATTTACACCCAGCTGTGATGAAGGACCAGCAATATTGGAGAATAACATGGCAAAAATGTGAAAATGTCCATGGATGTTAGCCAAATGGAGAGAGCTGTGAGATGCAGACATCTCTCTCCATGTGAACAATTAACAAAAGACAGCATGCAGGTACCATAAATATTTATGAAAGCCTTGAATGTTCACCCCGCGACATGCATGGGTTTTCTCAGACATCTCCGGTTTCCTCTCAAACTCCACAGATGTGCAGGGTAGGTTAATTGGCTTGGTATAAATGTATAATGTAAACATTGTCCCTAGTGTGTGTAGGGTAGTGTTAATGTGCAGGGATCGCTGGTCTATTTCCTTTCTCTTTGCAGTACCCATTGTATACAGTATGGTTCTGACTGCAACAACATATGAATATTTTTTACATGGATAGCAGGCAAAACAAAGTTTTTTGCTGTATCTCAGTTCACATCATATGTCAGAAGAAGGGTCTCAACCTGAAACATCACCCATTCCTTCTATCCAGAGATGCTGCCTGTCCCACTGAGTTACGCCAGCATTTTGTGTCCATCTTCAGTATAAATCAGCATCTGCAGTTCCTTCATACACATAATGAAATAATACCAGCACCAATACATACTGATAATGTGAGGGGGAGGGACAGTGTCTGCTTTACCTTACCCCCTCGTTTCAGCAAACAGCAAAGAATCAAAAGAGAATTGATGGGGCCTGTCAGAGATAGAAATTGTAAAAATGGTAAAAATTGCTAGAATTTGGTTAAAATGGTAAATTGCCTCTGGTGTGTAGGATAGTGCTAGTGCACGAGTGATCGCTGGTTGACGTGGACTTGCTGGGCTGAAGGGCCTGTTTCCACGCTGCATCTCCAAGTCTAGAATCAATGGAACTGCAGTAATCTGGGTATTCCTGTAATCAGGCTTCATGACAATCCATCGATTAAAGAAATGTTCCAAACAGCCTAGTTTTAATGTTAAGACCATGACTCTGCACTCTCCCATAGAAGTAGTTTTTCTCCCTCTGCTCGAGTCAAAAATCAAGAGTGTTATATTGTCATATGTTCCAGAGAGAACAATGAAATTCCTACTTGCACAACACAACATACTGTAAACAATATAATAAACGAGAAAAAAACGTCCAGTGTGTGTTTATATACATATACACACATATATACATACATACACATACGTACACATAAATCATTGCTAAATTATTTCAGGATCTTCATCAAACCTGCCTTAACTGTCTGAGTTCAGGAGTGCAAGCTCGGTCTCTGGACCCAGTGTTCCTAATTTAAACCTTGACCCCGGATCAACCTGTGCCCAGTCAGAGCCTAAATCCATCCATGAATCAAAGACCATTACATTTAAATGATTCAGCTCTGCAACCTATAAACCAGGTTAATAATTCCAAGCCAAACCTAATTTAGTGCAGAGATCTGCACAGCAGTCACTCTTAAAATTGTTCAGGTGGCTGAATTTAAAGGGACAGTTATTTTGATTGTCAAATGGCAGCATAATAAAAAATGAATGTTAATGCATAATATATTATCTGCGTTTGCTCGTGTCGGGGCGAGGTTAGCCGCCTTTCTCGTGGTGATAAGCTTCCTTGCGCAGCTAGTAGGCATATTTGACACAACTGCGGGCAGCTCACTTTGAGGACACATCAATGAGCTTGTGCGAATTCTGAGGCTGCTTTAGGAACGATGGATTTCCTCCCCAACCGGGATGTTAGTGAACTCGGCGTTTTCTTCTCACATTTTATTAATAGGATATTTAAAATTCCCGAGCGGTTATTGCAGAATTAGAAATCACATCTCCTGGCCAATTATCCAGCAGCATAATCATTCAAGTGCTGCAGCAATCGCAGCAAACAGGCAGTCATCCTGCAAGCTGCAGCTGAAGCATTCAGGCAGGTACAGGTTAATAAAATCCCTCGATCATCAATCAACTGACATCAATGTACGAGAGAGCAGTGGAAATGCAGCTGGATGGAGTCAGAGGATAGTAGTGAGCAGAAAGGGTGAGAGATATAGACAATAGACAATAGGCAATAGGTGCAGGAGCAGGCCATTTGGCTCTTCGAGCCAGCACCGCCATTCAATGTGGTCATGGCTGAACATCCACAATCAGTACCCCGTTCCTGCCTTCTCCCCATATACCCTGACTCCACTATCGTTAAGAGCCCTATCTAGCTCTCTCTTGAAAGTATCCAGAGAACCGGCCTCCACCACCCTCTGAGGCAGAGACTCACCACTCTCTGTGAGAAAAAGTGTTTCCTCGTCTCCGTTCTAAATGGCTTACCCCTTATTCTTAAACTGTGACCCCTGGTTCTGGACACCCCCAACATCGGGAACATGTTTCCTGCCTCTAGCTGTATCTCTAAATGTATCAAAGGGGAGGAATGCAGTTAATGGCAAGACCCTTAATAGTGGTGATGTACTGATAGATCTTTGGGGTCCAAGTCAACAACTCCCTGAAATTGCCAACACACAGTAGATAGAGAGGTAGAGAAGGCATATGGTGTGCTTACCTTCATAGGTCGGGTCATTGTGTATAAGAGTCAAGAGGTCATGCAGTAGCTTTATAGGGCTTTGGTTAAGGCACTTCTTGTGTGCAGTTCTGGTCACCTCATTGCAAGATACAGGCTGTGGAGAGGGTGCAGACGAGTGTTACCAGAATGCTGTCTGCATTAAGGGGTACTAGCAGGGCAGCACAGGGGCACAGTGCTGGAGTTGCTGCCTTAAGGGCCTGTCCCACTGTACAAACTAATTCAAGAGCTCTCCCGAGTTTAAAAACAAATCAAACTCGTGGTAAGCACGTGGAATGTACGTAGCGGGTACGTCGGAGCTCGGGACGTCTCTTAGCGGCACGTAACGCAAACGGCAGGTACTCGGGAAACGCGGTAAGCTCGTGAAGACTCGTGAAGATTTTTTAACATATTGAAAAATGTCCGCGAGAGCCCCGAGTACCGACGAGCGGCTATTACCGTAATTCTCCAAGTTCGAATCAGGGGAAACTCAGATTCAGATTCAGATTCAGATTCAATTTTAATTGTCATTGTCAGTGTACAGTACAGAGACAACGAAATGCATTTAGCATCTCCCTTGAAGAGCGACATAGCAAACTATTTGAATTAAAAAACAATAATAAGTGTCCGGGGGGGGGGGGTGGTGATTGGCAGTCACCGAGGTACGTTGTTTAGTAGAGTGACAGCCGCCGGAAAGAAGCTGTTCCTCGACCTGCTGGTTCGGCAACGGAGAGACCTGTAGCGCCTCCCGGATGGTAGGAGGGTAAACAGTCCATGGTTGGGGTGAGAGCAGTCCTTGGCGATGCTGAGCGCCCTCCGCAGACAGCGCTTGCTTTGGACAGACTCAATGGAGGGGAGCGTGGAACCGGTGATGCGTTGGGCAATTTTCACCACTCTCTGCAATGCCTTCCGGTCGGAGACAGAGCAGTTGCCATACCATACTGTGATGCAGTTGGTAAGGATGCTCTCGATGGTGCAGCGGTAGAAGTTCACCAGGATCTGAGGAGACAGAAACTCAGGAGGACTTTTGAATTAGCTCGTACAGTGGGACAGCCCCATTACAGCGCCAGAGACCCAGGTTTGGTCCTGACCGTGGGTGCTGCCTGTACGGAGTTTGTACATTCTCCTCGTTACCCTGTGGATTTTCTCCAGGTGCTCCGGTTTCCTCCCACACTTCAAAGGCAGGCAGATTTGTAACTTAATTGGCTTCTGTAAATTGTCACCAGTGTGTAGGATAGAACTAGTGTACTGGTGATCGCTGGTCGGCGAGGACTCGGTGGGCTGGGGCTGGAGTAGGGCCTGTTTCCATGCTGTATCTCTAAAGTAAACTAAGTTAAAAAGCCAAATGGAGAGGCTGGACAAACTACCCCCACCCAAGTCGCACTAGCTTCTCATTTTCACCCTACAAACAGCTTACAATGGCCTGTTAACTTGATCATCATTACTTTTATGCATAAGTATCCTTCATTCATTCATTGTTCTTTATCTCTCCACATCGCTGTCAATATCTCTCGTTTCCCTTATCCCCAACCAGTCTGAAGAAGGATCTCGACCCGAAACATCACCCATTCCTTCTCAAAGGTATCAAAGGTATTTTATTGGTCACATTCACATACACCGAGGTGTAGTGAAGTGAAATGCTTTTTGCCATTTTGCAGCACACAAAGAAAGAATACAGACATAACACCAATGAGAGTCTTAAACACAAAGAACATCCCCCCACAATGGCTCCCACCATGAGGTCCAGTCCCCAACCCCAGTTCACCCATAGTCGGGCCTATTGAGGCCTCCACAGTTGCCTCTACGGAGGCCCGATGTTCCTGGCCGTTCTCGCCGGGTGATGTTGCTCCGGCGTCGGGAGAGTCCTCCCAGCGGCCTGGGAACCCTGGAACGGCCGCTTCCATACTGGAGGCCGCGGCTTCCGAAGCCAACAAGGCCGCGCCGGTTGGAGCTCCACAACTGGCGATCTCGTCGCGAGATCCCAGGCTCCCGGTGTAAAGTTCGACGCCGCCGCCCGCAGCTGGTCGCTCCACAGTCCCGCAGCTCCGCGATGTTTTACTCGGCGGTCTCAGCTCACCGGAGCTCCAGCGCGGCGACCCAGGCAAGGCATCGCCTGCTCCACGATAGCGCTCCAGCGCTGTGCCGCCGCCGAAGCCGAGGTTCTGGGCGGTCCGCGACAGGAAACGCCGCTCCAGGCCCGCTGGTAGGCCGCGAGGACGGGTCGAAGCTGCAGCCCGGAGAAAAGCTGCCTCTCCGAGCAGATAGGGACTCTGAAATGAAGTTTTCCCCCCCCCCCCCCCCCCCCCCCCCCCCCCCCCCCCACATAAAAAAAGTCTAGACCTCCAAACAAAACACTTTAACTAGGTATGTTACAAAACCTACCTGAATCGTGTCTGAGTATCTGCCCCACCCCGTGTGTGTGATTTTGGCGCTGTTTAGAGGGGGCGGGTTTAAAACGCGATTTTTACTAGGCTGTAGCAATCGAAAATGTTCAGCCTAGTAAATCATTAACGGAAAATCGCTGAAAGACCCCGTCGCAAAAGGCATTATTAGTTTTTATGGCCTTGTATAATAGTTATAGTAGTTTAAAAATCACTCTCTTAACCCGCAACCTCTCGCAGCCCCAGGGTTTTATAAAGCAAACAATTAAAGGTATGTATTATTTTTACATTAAATGGGGCTTCTTATGACCCCTTTATACAAAGTTTACTATAGCGAATAGTTCATTTTGGGCTCTTTATATCCCGCAGTATTTTTCTGGGCATTTGAGGGCACAAATCCACCGCAATGTGAACGTTCTAAACCAGCGCGTTCACAGGAACCCACTAGAAAGCTGATTTAAATGGACTTTAATTTACAGCAATTGAACACTAAATTCCTTCCATTTGCCCTATAAATTGATGTAAATGAGATTTAAAAATCATGTTTTATTGTGAATTATTTGTGAATATTATTTGGACACTTGGGCTATTTAAAAATGTTAATCATTTATTAAGAAATGGATAGATGTTTAGATCTAGTAATTGAAGTTTGAAATTAGCTACAATTGGGTAACTAACTAATTATATGCTTTAACTTCAGGTCATCCAAGTAAGATTATTTTATATTTGTTTCAGAATGCTTCAATCTATGATAACTGAAAATTTCATTCAGTTCTCTTAATTTTTAAGAAGGTTATGGCCTTTTGACTGTCCACGATCACAGCTTTTTTGTTATGTCCATAGAAAATCAATAGGGAACAAGATGCTAATTTCCGAGTATGAAAATGGCCATAACTTTTTTATTACTTGAGATATGAAAGTGAATTAGGTGTCAAATTAAACTTCGTTTTATGCTTTATCTGATGGGATAAATTGCAGACTTGATTTTTTAAATCTCAAAATTTTGTAACATTGCTACTTTAACTAACTAAAAATAAAAATAAAATGGTGAAAAGACAGACAACTGCTGGCAGGGCAGCCGTGCACAAGACAGCGCCCCCAGAGATGGTGCATGTACAGCTGAGTTACTCCAGCATTTTGTGTCTATCTTTGGATTGTTTTCTGTGCAACATCGGAGGATGAGGGGAGACCTCATAGAAGTATATAAAATGATGAGAGGCTTACACGGGGTGGTGAGTTGGAACTATTTCCCCCAGGGTGGAAACTTCAAAAACTAGAGGGCTAGAGGGGCAAAGTTTAAAGGACATGTGTTTAAAGTTTTTACACAAAGATGTGTTTGCCCCTGAAAAAATATGGAGATTTGAGCAGCTTTTCGATAGGCACGTACATATGCAGGCAATGCAGGGATATGGATCACGTGCAGGCAGACGGGATTAGCTTAACATGTTCAGCATGGACATTGTGGACTGAAGCACCTGTTCCTCTGCTGTAATGTTCTATGTTCTCTTTGGTATACAGAAAAATGTAAAGAGCGAGCCCTTTGACTCTATTGTCATCTGTTCATGAACCAGGCAAACATGCATGGACTCTGCCCATATTAACCACGTGCTGAAGTTCATAACTTCATAAATGATAGGAGCAGAAATAGGTAATTCGGCCCATCAAGTCTACTTTGCTGTTCAATCATGACTGATCTATCTCTCCCTCCTAACCCCATTCTCATGCCTTTTCCCCATAACCCCTCACACCCGTACCAATCAAGAATCTATCTGTCTTAAAAATATCCATTGACTTGGCCACAGCCTTCTGTGGCAATGAATTCCACAGATTCACCACCCTCTGACTCAAGAATTTCCTTCTCATCTCCTTACTGGAGGTACATCCTTTTATTCTGAGGCTATGCCCTCTGATCCTAGACTCCCACTAGTGGAAACATCCTATCCACATCCATTCTATCCAAGTATTTCACTTTATGTATGTTCTGTAGGTCCCCCCTCATTCTTCTAAACTCCAGCGATTACAGGCCCAGTGTTGACAACCGCTCATCATAGGTTAACAAGAGAGTCAAGAGTCAATTTAATTGTCATTTGGACCCCTGGAGGTCCAAACGAAATGCCGTTTCTGCAGCCATACATTACACACAAATAGACCCCAGACACAACATAATTACATTTAACATAAACATCCATCACATAACTGTGATGGAAGGCCAAAAAAGACTTATCTCTCCACTGCACTCTCCCCCCCCCCCCCGATGTCAGAGTCAAAGTCAAAGCCCCCGGCTGGCGATGGCGATTGTCCCGCGGCCATTGAAGCCACGCCGGGTGGTGCGAGGTCGTACACCGGGTCTTGATGTTGGAGCCCTACTCATTCCTCAATAACCTACTCATTCCTGGGATCATTTGTGTAAACCTCCTCTGGACCCTGTCCAGAGCCAGCACATGCTCTCCACATCCACTCTATCCAGGCCTGACGAGGGAGTCTCTCTATTGATTATTCCATTGTAGCTGTAATATTCACCTGGATGTGTACAGGAGCTGACAGTATTTCACACTCACAGGTCATGTAGTACCATACAGGGATTGCTGCTTCTATCCACTCTAAACAGGGTGCTGACAGATACGAGATTGGTCGTACGAGACAGGAGTGACTGGTTCCAGCGGCGGACACGTAGGGGGGGATATGTACCCCCTCTGTTCTGAGAGGTGGGGACGATTCCTCCCCATCCCCCCATTTTTTGTAATCCGGATTGTAAAACCCAGTGAAATCTCCGCTTTCCACGAGACAGTGGGGGTGGGACTGCTGATCGAGGGCGCCGATTGGACGAGAGAGACGTCGGTCAACAGGCAATGGGGGCGGGACATGATGATTCAGCGCGATGATTGGAGGAGGGAGGTGTCGGTCAGAAGCGGAAGTAGGGGGTGGGACTGAGGATCGAGTGCGGTGATTGGAGGATGTGCGAGGTCATAGGGTCACAACGGCAGCCCTGGACACAGACCTGCACCTGCAGCCAGGATCGATCCCGGCCGGCTCTCCAGCGCTGCAATCGCTGCCGAACCACCACTGGACCATCCCCGTCCCCACCCGAGTGCCTCCCCCCCCCACGCCCCACGGCCCACGCCCGGGGGTGGCCAGAGACGTTGTGAGTCAGGCGGGCGCGGTGCCCCCAGGCCCACAGAGAAGCAGCGCTAAACCCAGCTCAACTCTGCCTCTCCCGCCAGGTTAACCTACAGCCCTGCCTGGACCTAAGGGAAATATGGCCCAGGCTTACAGCCAGTGCGGAGAAGCAGCGCTAGCTCCATGCCTCCGGACTGGTATTCCATCAGTCCAGGCAGGGCTGTAGGTTAACCCGGCGAGACAGGCAGAGTTGAGCTGCATTTAGCGCTGGATTGAGCTGTGATTACCGTTCACAGGGCCCACAGCAGAAGCCTTCGAAACCTCGCGTGTGTGTGTGAGAGTGCGCTGCCGCCAAGAAATTGTGTTCCCCCCCTGTCCCCCGGTCCCCTCCATATTTTGATAGCGATTTCCGTCACTGACTGGTCCTATTCTATCAACGACTTACTGCATGATTCTGAATCATGGTGAGTCATGCTGCTCATCGTTGATGGCATATTCATTATCTCCACACTCCCGCTCTGTCTCGAGTCTTGAAGACCCTTTATCAACTACTTATCCAGATCGCTTTTGAAAGTTATTGTTGAAACTGATGGCTTCATGCACCACTTTCCAAATCAGGACGAATCACTGCCTTAAAAAAAGCTACCTCACTCAAACTTGCCTCTTTTTGCCACCTCTTTTTACCGAAAAGAGGCAAGTATTTTGAATACTGACCCGATTATCACTGGAAAAAGATTGTCCGTGCCAGGGCAGCACAGTGGAGTAGTGGTAGAGTTGCTGCCTTTCAGCACCAGAGACCCGGGTTCCATCCTGATCTCTGTCTGTATGGAGTTTGTACATTCTCCCTGTGACCGTGTGAGTTTTCTCCAAGTGCTTTGGTTTCCTCCCACATTCCAAAGACGAGCAGGTTTGTAGGTTAATTGGCTTCTGTAAATTGGCCGAAGTGCAAAACCAGGATAACACAGGACTAGTGTTTGGGTGATCGCTGGTCGGCATGGACTTGGTGGGCTGAAGAGCCTATTTCCATGCTGTATCTCCAAACTAATCTAAACTCAGCTTGCTCTTTCAAAACCGTTCATAGTTTTGGACCCTCTCAGCAGAATGCCAGCTCCCACGGCACACAGTGATGTGTAATTGCTGTGGAAGTTCAAGCCCAATTGAAGTCTCCTCTTATTCCAACTATTTTAAGTCATCGGAAAGTTCAGTAATTAAAGTGCTGGTTTACAAAACCTAAAAGAATGAGTAGAGTTCCATGAGGTGCTTTTAAACACACGTTACAGTCAGTAGATCCATTTGGACATTCTGACACTTAGAACTGGAATTCTCCATGCGGCAGTTTTGAACGCATATACATTAATTACTATTGTGTTCAAATTCCACTAAAGGGCTCCGCCACAGTTAGCTAATAATTTTTTGTCCACTACTCCCACACACTGTTCCTTTCCTTTCCTCCTACTGTGTATACTAGATATGCGCTGGGCAAATAATAAATAGTCAAGCATAAAAGGGCAGCTCGCTAGCTGAGGACTAATAAAATATTCACTGTGATGACTTGACGGAGACGCGAGATCCCATGGCTACAAATATTAAATAATACCTAACAGATCCTGTAAGAAACTCAAGAGTAACTGCCGTGTAGGAATGAACTGCAGATGCTGGTTTAAACTGAAGATAGACACAAAAAGCTGGAGTCACTCAGCGGGACAGGGAGAGAAGGAATGGGTGACGTTTTGGGTGATATCCCTTCCCCCGGGGTGATATCCCTTCCCTCGTATGAGGGGCGTCTCCACCAGACATAGAATATAATAGAAGAATAGAATAGAATGCCTTTTATTGGCATTCAAACAGCTTGGTTTGAACAAAATTGCATTTCTACAGTCTTAACATATAACCATATAACCATATAACAATTACAGCACGGAAACAGGCCATCTCGACCCTTCTAGTCCGTGCCGAACACGTATTCTCCCCTAGTCCCATACACCTGCGTTCAGACCATAACCCTCCATACCTTTCCCGTCCATATAACTATCCAATTTATTTTTAAAACATTACAAAAAAACCCAAGACACACACTTAACACAATTTACACAAACATCCATCTCAGTAAGTCTCCAATACTGTGATGGAAGGCAAAAGTCTTATCTCATCCCTTTGTTCTTCTCCCGCGGTCCAGCAGTCCAACTGTAACGTCGAGGTGACTGGGGCTCCGATGTTAAAGCCCCCGGCGGGCGATGGTAAGTCCTGTGGCCATTAAGCTGCGCCGGGCGATGTTAGGCCCTGTTCCTAGTCATTTAAACCCCGCGATTCCAGCGGGAGAAGTTGCCGTTGCGGGAGCTCCGAAAAGCGGTCTCCCACCAGGGACCTGCGAGCTCCCGATGTTCCTGTCCACTGGGCCTGCGGCCGGAACCTCCGAAGCTCCGAAGTCGGGTCGCAGCCGCGCGCCACCACAGCTCTTCCCATTCCGAAATCAGCCAGCTCCGCGATGGCAAGTCCGCAGGCCCCGCGACTGGAGCCCTCAGGCTGGTTCCGGCCGGAGGCCGCTGCCGACTCCACGATGTTAGGCCCAATGACATCGGGGACCCGACAGGGAAAACGTCGGGTCCCTGTACAGGGATGAGATTCCCACCCACCCCACCTCCCCCACCCCCCCCCCCCCCCCCCCCCATATACACAGCTAAAAAAATAATAATATCTAGAATCAATACATACATTTAACGAGGCAAAAAATTTTAAAAGACAGACAGTCGGCAACATTCCCCAACCGAACAACTCACTCTGCTGGGAGATCAACAAGTTTTGGGCAAACCAGAGAGTGTCTTTCACCGAGTTGATGGCCTTCCAGCAGCACTTGAACGATATGCCGAGAGGGTGTGGTGAAGGGGTGTAGCGTGGCAGTGGTGTGGACCAGAAACACCACCATAGACTTGCTTCATACATTCTAAGGCCATGTAGCATCAAAAAATTCCATTCCTAAATTCAGCTTGGCATATTTTTCAGATGCGCTGCAACAGTTTAAACTTCTCGGCCCCTTTCCCCGTCTTATTTGACAGAAGTATGTGCCACGAGTGATCAGTGCTTTTTATTTGTTCTAAATGCTCTCTCCAAAATTAAGGTCTTCAGCTTGGCCTGTCCATTCTCCAACTGTGCCCCGAGGACCTCCGCTTTGATTCCTTGCTGAAAGGGAGCATTAAGTGGCCATTTAACAGTAATTACTCGTTGAGAGGGTAATGGAAAACTAATGGATATTACTTGTGGAAATGGCCGTGGAGCTCTCAATTCAGCCCGCTGACAGAACCTGAGAGCTGGTCTTATTAGGATTTCACTTTGCTGACAGATATCGAAAGAGATTTTGAAAATGAAAGGAATAGAAAAGTGATTTAAATTTGGATCAGAATTGCAGCTCCTAATGTGTTGGCTGCTTTCAGTGTGGTTTAAGAATCAACTAAACTACTTTGTAGCAGCTTATCAGTACGTTTGGAACCTTTTATTTATTCATATATTTTATTTTTATTTTTGCTGCACCTCCAATGTCTGAGTGCCTAGTTGCCATCCTGCTCGTAGCCACTGCTAATGAAGTGTTAACCTTGTTCCAGGGCAAGCTCCGTGGCCTGTGAGTCCAGAAGATTGCCCCTCTCTGAATACTCCAGCAAAATAATCCTGTCTGATCCCCCGTCTCAATCCCAAGGGAGAGCCACACTGTCAGAGGTGGTCTATTCTCAGCATTACTTGCTGCCAAGATACCAAGGAGATGGTATCTGAAGGAGATGTGAAAAAAAATGTGCCTACATTCGATAAAGAGCAAGGGGTAGTTGCTGGCCCTGTTAATATTGACTAAATTAAAGACACCATAAATGGAGGATCTCTGCACTTGTCAGAATTGCTTAACCCTTGTCAGCTGAACTTTACAGTGTTTGATTGGTGCCAGCCAGTCTAGGCTCAGACTGATATGCTGGATGGTAAGGGGTCCAGGTGTTCTCCATGTTTTTCTTAAATTGATAACATGTATAGTGGTTTTGCAAACTAACCGTAAATGCATCATTTCTATTGGGCCGCTGCAAAAGCATTGTAAAACAGTATACATAATGTTGCAAGACGGTCATCCTGTTATTGATGATTGGTCGAACTGTTGAGCCTTGGAGAAGTTGTTTGAATCTCAGGGCACATGTTTCAATGTTTGTTCTTGTTACCTTCCTTTGATAGCTTTCTTTCTTACACTATGTATTGAGCTGTTGTATCATTGGGTTATGGGAATGTCTGGTATGTATGGGGTTAATCAATATCTGTAATTGGGTTATTGAGAGACCACCCTCGTGTGGTTCGGCCCCTTGAGGTATCGGGACCTATAAATGTCTGCTATCACCAGGCTCAGCGTCGATCTTCTGGAAGAGCGCTTGGGACTGTGTGAACTTCTGGAGTGTCTCTGTCTGAGCGTGGACCAGAGAACTTGAACAGGCAGACGTGGGGATCGAACCCGCAGTGGAATAGGTACAGTGTTTGATCTGTGACGCGCTTTTGGTAAAATAAAATTTAGTTGTTTCAAGTGCTTGATTCAGTGTTTTTACTGAAACTAGACTGGGGGGAAGTTTAGAAACGAGCAATTATCATGATACTCCAGCAAAATAATCCTGTCTGATCCCCCGTCTCAGTCCCAAGGGAGAGCCACACTGTCTGAGGTGGTCTATTCTCAGCATTACTTGATGCCAAGATACCAAGTTCCCCTAGAAGGAGATGTGAAAAAAACATGTGCCTACATTCGATAAAGACCAAGTCGGTCCTCAGAAGACCATTGGATAAAGACCAGTTGCTGGTCCCTCAACCAATGTTAAAAATAGGAATAGGACAAACAACAGCACAAGCAACCCATCTGGCCCTTCGTACTAGCCCCAGAGGAAATTGCTTCTTATCTCTGTCCTGAATTGAGAGTTGTGAATGTGTGGAATTCTCTGCCACAAAAGGCAGTGGTGGCCAATTCACTGGGTGTTTTCAAGAGAGAGTTAGATTTAGCTCTTAGGGCTAAAGGAATCAAGGGATATGGGGGAAAAGCAAGATCAGGGTACTGATTTTAGATGACCAGCCATGATCATATTGAACGGCGGTGCTGGCTCGAAGGGCCGAATAGCCTACTCCTGCACGTTTTGTTCTATGTTTCTAAGTTTCTATGAATGGTCAAGCCCTAGTTTTGAGACACTGCCTCTTGTTCTGGATACCACAGCCAGGGAAACATCTGTTTATTAAGTCCAGTAAGGCTTTCATACGTTTAAATGAGATCACATCTTATTCTTTGAAACCCTAATGATTATAAGCCATATGTAGGAAGAAGGTTCTTCCTGTATCTGAAGAAGGCACTTGATTCAAAACTTCAGCCCATTCCTTCTCTCCAGAGATGCTGCCTGTCCCGCTGAATTGCCCAAGCTTTTTGTGCCAATTTTATTAGCCCTGTCTGTTTTTTTGGGTTTTTTTTCCTCTTTCTATTGTTTTCTTTTTCTTGTCTTGCTTACTTCCTTCTCATAACATAAAACTAGAGGTTGTACATAGAATGGATTACGGTATTACATAGTTGGCACCTAAAATTAGGTTCCACTGTACTGTTTGTGCTGTATTAACTTCTAATAAAAAAATTTTTAAAAAAGAAGAAAAAAAAAAAAAAAAAAAAAAAAAGCCCTGTCTGTTTCAATCCCCAAATCTGCAGAATATTTCTGGCAGACTTTAATTTAATTTACTTTGGAGTTACAGTGCGGAAACAGGCCCTTCAGACCACCCAGTCCACGCCAACCGGTACACTAACCTACACAAACTTGAGACAATGTTACAACTTACCTAAGCTAATTAACCTACAAACCTGTACATCTTTGGAATGTGGGAGGAAACCAGAGCATCCTGAGAAAATCCACGTAGTCACGGAGAGAACGCACAAACTCCACGCAGACAGCAGCCGTGGTCAGGATCAAACCCGGGCCTCTGGTGTTGCAAGGCAGCAATTTTACTGCTGCGCCGCCGTGCTGCCCTCAGTTGTACATCATCCTGATATATCACACGTCTCTCCTCATCACTGAATTCTAACTTCTGGAATTCCCTGCAGGACAGCCCTGTGGGAGAACCTTCAGCAAAAAGGCCATTCAACAGAAGGATCGTTCAGGAAGGCAGCTCTCTTTTTAACATCAATCTCATTTAGTAATTTTATGCCACCGTCTAGGTTACTGACCAACCCACCAATCTTTTTGCTGGGGTATTCTAGTCAATGCTAAACACAATGTTGCATGTCACTGACCACAAAGAAAATAGATCACCAAAATCCAGTCAATTCTGACGATGCTCCTTGAGGCATCTGTTCAACAACAACCCTGACACTCAGTCGCTGAGATGTCACCAAGGAAGACCAGCAGGCAATCACGTTGAGGAATCTTCACGGACAACAAACCAGGAATGATAAAGTACACTTTCAGCTAATATGTTAAACATTGTTCACCGTAGACAATAGAGATTTGAACAGTGGTGAAAATAAAAAAACATTTTAAGCAACATAAGCAAACATTTTGAAAAATTGTTATAAATATTTTTATTAATCTTAAATTCGGTATATTTTCAGATATTTATCTGAGGGAGTTACAAACCTCATAAACATGCAATTAGCCTTTAAGATTAGAGAGTATAAAAAAGCAATAATCAAGGCTCATCATACCATTAAAAACTCACTTGCATCTGGAGTAACACATCATCTATTAACGTGACAATAACTCATAGATAATGGCTTTGTTTTACTGATCACTGGCCCAGCAATTCACTGTGGAACACTAGTTCTTTTTAGCACTATGATGCTCAAGGTTGACTAGCTAGAGAGAAACGCACCATTGTTGTAGTTGCTGCTCTGGAAATTTCATTCACTGCTGCATCCATTCAGCCGACTTCTGATCAATTATATAGGTGGGTATTAGACTAAGTCGTTCCAGCATTGGCAACCATTGAGCCCTCATGAAACAATTGGATTTAAATTGCTGGATGGGGTCCCCTTCAAGGTTAATAATTTCTTACCTTGTTTGTTTGCATATACCACCATACTGACCCTTCCAAAGCCTTGCTTAGCACTCCGGGCCCATGCTAAAACCCTTTACCCCAACCCCTGCACCCAACTCTCTTCAGTCTCAAGAAGGGTTCCGACCCGAGATGTCACCTATTCTTTTCTTCCAGAGATGCGGCCTTACCTGTTGAGTTAATCCAGCATTTTATGTCTATCTCAGGCCTAGATCATTTTTTATAACCCCTCACTTCCCGAATCTCAACAACCCCCACTCCTACTGGCCCCAGTCTTTCTTGAAGCCTATTTCAGAATCAAGACAGCTTTTGAAGATCACAGCTGAAAGCATCAGAAAATTTCTTGTTTCTGAGAACATAGACCATGAAACAGTACAGCACAGATACAGTCCATTGTGTGCCAAATGTGTCAACTCCCCGAGACAGATCCAGACACCAGGGTTGTGTCACTGCTGGTGAGTCACTCCTCCAGTCACAAGCCAACAGTTTGTTACCATGGGGAGATGCAACACCATCTTCTCACAGGTGTGCAACCTTATTCAGCATTGACAGGAAGGACAATGTGAAGGTGACAGTTGTTATCACCACCCCCCCCCCCCCCCCCCCCCCCCAGGGAAAAACGTACAAGTTAGTTATCCAAAACTGGGGTCTCTGGAGATCCGCTGGATTGTTCCACCAAGGGACCATTCTGAGGCAGATGCATGAGAACACTTGATGAACATGAGAAAAATCAAATACCAGAGGTGCGAGTGACAGAACGGGCCCACACATTAAAATTCTGAATTGGGACAAGGCCGATCTTAATGGTGTTAGGCAGGAGCATTCTAATGCTGATTGGAGTAAGTAATTTGGAGGGAAAGGACATATGGAAAGTGGGATGTTCTTAAACGCATGCTGACAAGAGTTCAAGGCATGCATGCTTCTGTTAGAGTGACAAGCAAAGCAGGAGGGAGCAAGGAAGCCTGGATGACTGGAGAAATTGAGGCTCTGGTCCGAAGAAAAATGCATGGGACAGGTATAGGCAGCTGGGATCAAGTGTATCCGTGGAGGAGTTATGGGAACTGAGAAGCATTCTCACTAAGCTGGAAAGAGTGCAGAGAAGATTTACGGAGATGTTTCCAGGACTCTTGGGCCAGAGCTGTAGGGAGAGGTTGGGCAGGCTAGGATTCTATTCCTTGGAGCACAGGAGGCCGAGGGGTGATTTTATAAAGCTAAATAAAATCATGAGGGGAATAGATAGGGTGAATGCAGAGAGTCGTTTACCCAGAGTAGGTGAATCAAGAACATCAACTGATGATGTCGCTGAAGACACCCACCTATGTTGTCTACATTGAATGGGAAGACCTCCTGATAAACAATGCCTGTGTAAAAAAAGCAATGTTAACCAGAGAGTTTTGTTGTAGCCTCGCAATTTATCGACTGCATTTGATGCACGCATGTTTTCATCACCATTGAAGGGAAGGAGCCGTACTAATCCTTGCTAGAGGCAAGGCTGCTTCAAGTGATGGTGTGCCATTGTTATCAACTCCCTCTGGTGGTCAGCTGGAGGTACATCTGCACATGCAAAAGCTCATGCTGCAGCCGCCTGCTCTCCACTGCTGGAGAGAAGGAATGGGTGACGTTTCGGGTTGAGACCCTTCATCAGTCTGAAGAAGGGTCTCGACCTGAAACGTCACCCATTCCTTCTCTCCAGAGATGCTGCCTGTCCTGCTGAGTTACTCCAGCTTTTTGTGTCTCTATCTTCTGTTTTAAACCGGCATCTGCAGTTCCTTCACACACAACACTCTCCGCTGTTGTGCACTCAGTGCATGCACACACTGAACAGTGTCACTTAAATACCCTGAAAAATCCTGCATTTGTCCTCTGCGTCAGCTGCAAAGACTGGCAGAAAGTAATTCTTTATTATCTGCCATTTCCTTACTTTCACCTTCTAGACTCCATCTTGCAACAGGATTCCCTTTCTTTGCTTGTTCCTTCCCCTGAATCTTTCTATTGCTTTCCATTTAATTTCTTTTTACTGCCTACACCTTTTCTAAACTGGATTGACTTGGAAGAGAGAAGACTGGGAGGTGATCTGATTGTTGAGGGGCATAGACAGGGTCGACTTCAGGGGGGCGGGAAAACAACACCATACACCGCTGTATATTGATGGAGCTGCTGTGGAGAGGGTCAGCAGTGTGAAGTTCCTAGGACTCCACCTGTCGGATGACCTGACCTCTATGACCAACACCACAGCAGTGGTCAAAAGAGCCCAACAGCGACTCCACCCTCTCCGGAGACTACGGAAAGCAGGTCTCCCCACTGCCCATCTAAGAACCTTCTATAGGGGCACAATTGAAAGCATAATAACCTACGGCATCACTTCCTGGTTCGGGAGCTGCAAGGCTTACGAACAATATCAACTAAACAGGACAGTGAAGACCGCCAGCAGGATTATCGGTGCCCCTCTCCCTTTCCTGCTGGAGATATACAAGAAGAGGAGCATCAGTCGAGCCATCTCCATCATCCAGGACTCCTACCACCCATCATATAACCATATAACCATATTTACAGCACGGAAACAGGCTATCTCGACCCTTCTAGTCCGTGCCGAACACAAAATCTCCCCTAGTCCCATATACCTGCGCTCAGACCATAACCCTCCATTCCCTTCACATCCGTATAACTATCACATCACATCACATCTTTTCCATTCTGCCATCTGGGAAGAGGTACAGGTGCATCAGCTGCAAAACCAGCAGGATGCTACACAGCTTCTTCCCACAGGCAATAAGACTGATTAACGGACATTGTCCCCTCCCAAAATATCGCTCATCCACACATCCAACAGTTAGGCACCTGTCAAAGTAAAGCCACTGTGAAGCCACTGTCGATCAAAATGACTGTTTTTATTATATTGTTAATTTTTAGGCCTACTTTCTTTTAAAAAATGGTAATTTTAATTTGTTTTTAAAGCTCTATGTATTATCCTTTTTGTTTTTTTTTTACACTGAATGGAAACCGATTGAGCAACGTTTTTTCGTTTCCTCTGTGTATGCGAGTACTCAGTGGAATGATATTAAAGAAATACTGAATACTGAGAGTGGACACTCCAACCCAAAGCAGAGGTATCTATAAATAGAGGGCATGTTTAAGGTAAGGGTAGGTATCGGGAAAGGAAGAGATGGGGCATTAAAGTTGGGGTAGATATTGAAGGGAAGCGATAGGGGATTAAGGTAAGGGTAGGGTGTTTAAGGTAAGGGATGGGGGCTAAGGGTAGGTATTGGTAAGGTAAAAGATAGGGGGTTAAGGTATGGGATGGGTTCAGCACGGGAGCACCTCAAGGCTGTGTGCCCAGCCCCTTGCTGTACTCACTCTATGCCCATGACTGCGTAGTCGGACATAGTGCGAACTCCATCCTCAAGTTCGCTGATGACACCACTGTTGTGGGACGAATCACTGATGGTGACGAGTCAGAGTACAGAAGTGAGATCGACCGATTGACCAAATGGTGACAGCACAATAACCTGGCTCTCAACACCAGCAAAACCAAGGAACTGATTGTGGACTTTGGAAGGGGTCGGATGGGGACCCACAATCCCGTTTATATCAACGATGGTGGAAAGGGTCAAGAACTTCAAATTCCTGGGCGTGCATATTTCCGAAGATCTCTCCTGGTCCCAGCACACTGATGCAATTATAAAGAAAGCACATCAGCGCCTCTACTTCCTGAGAAGATTACAGGGAATCGGTTTGTCAAGGAGGACTCTCTAGAACTTCTACAGGTGCACAGTAGCGAGCATGCTGACTGGTTGCATCGTGGCTTGGTTCGGCAACTTGGGCGCCCTGGAGCGGAAAAGGTTGCAAAAAGTTGTAAACACTGCCCAGGCCATCACCGGCTCTGACCTCCCTACCATCGAAGGGATCTATCGCAGTCACTGCCTCAAAAAGGCTGCCAGCATCATCAAGGACCCACACCATCCTGGCCACACACTCATCTCTCCGCTGCCATCAGGTAGAAGGTACAGGAGCCTGAAATCTGGTACATCCAGGTTCAGGAACAGCTGCTTCCCCACAGACATCAGGCTATTAAACACATCATCAAACAAACTCTGAACTGTAACAGCTTGGTGCACTTTATCTGTATATTTATGCGTGTATATATATATGGTCTACGGTATATAGACACACTGATTTGATCTGTATTTATGCCGACAATACTCTGTTGTGCTGCAGCAAGCAAGAATTTAATTGTCCTATCTGGGACACAGGACAATAAAACTCTCTTGACTCTTGGATAGGAAGGTAAGGGTAGATGGTTTAAGGTAAAGGATAGGGAGTTAAGGGAAGGGATAGGGAGTTAAGGTAAGGGTGGGTGGTTTATAGCGAGGGATGGGATTTAAGGAAAAATAGTTGATATCTGGGCCTCTAAAAATCCCAACCACACAGGATTAAGTATGAGAGGAACTCACATGGTTGAAGGTAGATGAATCACCAGGATCTAATTCCTTACATCCAAGGATTTTATAGGATTCAGTTGTAGAGCTGGTTGGCCCATCGGTTGAAATTATACAGAACGCACTAAATTTTAGGAGGGTGCCAGTAGATTGGAAGACAGGAGAATGGGGTTGAGAGGGAAAGATAGATCAGCCATGATTGAATGGCGGAGTAGGCAATGGGCTGAATGGCCTAATTCTGTTCCTATAACTTATGTACTTATGAACCTAGGGTAGAAGGGGACAATTAAAGGCAAAGTTATTTAAACATCTATTGTCAGAAAAATGCTAGAATCAGTATCAAAGATGAAATAACTAATTATTTAAGAAAGCTAAATATAATCAAACCTAGTCAACATGGTTGAAGGCAAATCGTGTTTGACAAATCTTCTCAACTTCTTTGAGGATGGGACAGGTGTTAATTCTAGCCAAATTGGAGATGCCAGGACACTAACATTGAGTAAAGGCTAATTTGGTCAATTTAAATGTGCCTTCTGCAGTACTGTGACAAGCTGCTGAATGGTGCCAGTTTGTCTGGAGTTTAGATAAGAGTTGCAGAGAAAGAATGGGACATCTGCAGATTCTTACAATCAGGTGTAAATTGCATGGAACGGATTGGGTGAATGCAAACCAGACATACACATTGTAAATAATGTTGCAAAGCTTTACTTTGCTAGATGTTGATTGGGTTAAGTGTTGAGCCTTGTCTGGGTTTCCTGAACATCTCGGCACATGTTTTATAATTCATCTTGAATCTAGAATCTTCATCAGATACATTGTATTAGTCACTGTATTATTTGGTTGGGGAACTGTCTATCATGTACTGTGTTAATGAATATCTGTTATTGGACTGTAAAGAGACCACCCCCGGCCCCTCAAGGTTCGGGGACCTATAAAAGACCGCTCCCACGAGGTCCTGTGTCGATCTCCTGGAAGAACGCTTGGGAATGCGTGACCTTTTGTGGTGTCTCTGCTTGCACGAGGGTAGGAGGGCTTGGACAAGCAGATACAAGGATCGAACCCACGGTGGATAGATATGGTAGTGGGGAATTGTTATTGTGTTTTCCAAAATAAAGTTTAGCTGCACAAGTGCTTGACTCAGTATTTTATTGACTGAAACTAGACTGGGGGGGAAGCTTAGAACGAGCCATTTACACAGGAACAGTTGATAGAGAGATACCCATAGATACCCAATTTGCATGGAGATTTCCAAAAGACATTTGACAAGGTATCACATAAAAAGTCGGTGCCCAAAATTAAGAGCCCAAGATATTTGAGGACGTTTGGTTGCATGGATTAAAAACTGGACATCTCATAGAAAATTGTAATAGATATGTCTTTCTGAGGTTGGAGGGATGTAACTAGTGGAGTACCCCAGAGATCGCTAGTTGGTCTCCAATTATTTACATTAGCGACCTGGAGGAAGAAACAAAATGTAAAGCTTCCCCAAGCCTGTCGATGATATGAAAATAGATGGAAGGACATGTTCTGACAACGACATTTTGATGCTGTTACAGGATATAGATAGATTGAGTGATGAGATAAACCTTGACAAATGGAGTTGATGGTGGGGAGGTGCAAGGTCGTGCACTTCAGTGAGAGGAATCAAAAGGCAGGTTATTATCTAAACGCAGAGCACCTGTAAATTAGTGAAGATCAGAGGGATCCTGGTGTTCTAGAGAATGAATCACAAAAAGGTTAGGCAAATCAAACCAATAGTTAAAAGGGCAAATGACCTTCATTGTAAGGGTTTTGGAGTTTAAGAATACATTTTGACTGCTCCACTGTGAAATCTCCTCAACAATAGGGAGATTTTGTTAGAGTAACACAGGGTGTTGATGAGGCCACAGCTGAACACTGTACCCAGTCCCTTAACTTTAAAAAGTATATAGTAACATTGGAGGCAGTCTGAAGGAGATTTACCAGGCCAATTCCTTGAGATGAGAGGGTTGTTCTGTCCTGTTTGGGTGTACATCTCTTGTATAGAAGAATGAGGTATGACCTTACGGAGAGATTGAAGATCCAAAGGGTTTGAATGGATAGATGTTGGAATGTTTTCATGAGTAGAAGGGTCACAGACAAGGGACCTAGTTTCAAGGGGCCAGTCATTTAAAAAATGAAGTGCACGGAAATATCTTCTTTCAGAGGGTGGTGAATCCCTGGATCTCTGGTGGTGGAGGCTAGATCATTCAACATATTTAAGGCGGAGACTGGCAAATATTTGAAGGTTTATGGAATTGAGGACTATGAGAGCGTGGTCCACCAATGGCCAGCATTGATCAGCCAAGGCACAACATGCTAGAGTAACTCAACAGATCAGGCAGCATCTCTGAAGTAAATAAATAGGTGATATTTCAGGTCTGAACCTTTCTTCATACTTCTCTAGAGAAAAGGAATAGGTGACGTATCAGATCGGAAGCCTTCTGCATATACTGGCCTTAAACGTGTCGTTTTCTCCAGAGATGCTGCCTGACCTGCTGAGTTACCCCAGCATTTTGTGACTATCTGTGGTATAAACCAGCATCTGCCTACATATAACCATATAACAATTACAGCACGGAAACAGGCCATCTCGACCCTTCTAGTCCGTGCCGAACACATAATCTCCCCAAGTCCCATATACCTGCGCTCAGACCATAACCCTCCATTCCCTTCCCATCCATATAACTATCCAATTTATTTTTAAATGATAAAAACGAACCTGCCTCCACCACCTTCACTGGAAGTTCCCCCTCATGTTACCCCTAAACTTCAGTCCCTTAATTCTCATGTCATGTCCCCTTGTTTGAATCTTCCCTACTCTCAGTGGGAAAAGCTTTTCCACGTGGTCAGTCATCATGATATTCAATGAGAAAGCAGATCTAAGGGGCCAACTCCTGCTCCTATTTCTTTGTGTTCTTGTGTACTCTCCCAGCGAGGATATACACTGCTGCAGTATTAAGCTAAATCTTTCTTTCGAACAATTCCCACTGCTCATATGTACTGTATCTTATCTGACAATAGTTTGGTTCAATTCTCTCTTGTCAGTCTCTGAATCATCCCATTGAAGTTAGGCATGCGGAAATCTGGAATCATAATAACCGTTTGAAGTTTCCCCTGTGTAAATATAGAATTGAATTTATGGTCACTGTTTGATAAATATTCCTCAGGAACTAAATTAACTCAATCTTGCTTATAATTCTTAAGTAAATCCCTTTTGTTGATTCTAAGGCATATGGCTCCAAACATTTATGCTGAATGTAGGTGACAATATTTTAAGATCTTCTGCCTTCCCAATCTACGGGAAAATTATGGTCAGCCTTTTAAACAATTTTACCTACGTAAACTAACAGAACTTTTTTTTTCCCCAGCGTGGAAATGTCAAAGACTCGAGAGCATGGCTTTATGCAGAGAATTGGGGGATATGGATCATGTGCGGGCTGATGAAATTAGTTTGGCATCGTGTTCAACACTGACATTGTGGGCCGAAGGGCCTGTGGCTGTGCTATACTGTGCTATGTTTTAATGTCTCTCTTGGTGCTGTGCGTTATTTTACCTACTGCAGATATGCAGAAAACTTCCAGTAAAGTGTAATGCCTTCACTTATCCTTCATTTCTAACTGCAGAGTCCCTGCTGAGCATCTTGCCCACCGCCGTAAGCCTCAGCGTACTTCTTACACATGTTGTAACACAATGCAGTAATCAAAAAGGAAAGCCTTCCTTTTCCATTAATTCCCTCTGCTTTCTTCCTCAGAAAGAGCATTTAACTTCCAATCACGACCAGCTTTCAGATGTTTCTCTATAATAGACTCCACGTCTTACTCTTTAAGCTGCATTAGATTCTACAAATTCTGTCCTAAATTCCACATTACTAAATGAAATGGTTTCACTAAGGTCCTTGTTATTCGCAGGGGATAGAGGCACAGACTTCCAGTGGATAACAACATGCATTGCACTGAGGCAGATGGCAATGATACTCAGGCTACCATAACATAGCCATTGCCGGGCTCTTGGCTGTGTGCAAGCTTCAGCTTGACACCTATTAAAGCAAGCACTCTGGATCCCACCCCAGCCACACACCTGGTCCCCACTCTAGACGTCACCTTCACCTGGTCCCCACTCTAGACTTCACCTCCAGCCACACACCTGGTCCACTCTCCAGAATCTGCTCCGACCACATTCCCAAACTCCATTGCCAGTTTCGGCCGCACAACTACTGTTGATATTTCTCAGCATGCCTGCGTGCGATCCATCTTGCGGCAAACAGGATTCACTGTACTCGGCAAAGGGGGATCTGGAGGTGTGAGCAATGATAAACACTCCCGAAAACACACGGTAGTATAGCTACGCGGATCTGTGAAGAGTGAGTCAGCAAGTAACGAGGACCTAGTGTACTTTAGCCAGAGACCTAGGCCCTAGACCAGCGAACAAGGACATACTGTATGTTTAAGGTGAAGATTTAATAGGAATTTGAGGAGTAACTATTCCACACAAAGGGTGGTGGGTGTATGGAACAAGCTGCCAGAGGAGGTAGTTGAGGCATGGACTATCCCAACATTTAAGAAGCAGTTAGACAGATACATGGATAGGACAAGTTTCGAGGGATTGAGAGTAGGGAAGATTCAAACAAGAGGACATGACTTCAGAATGAAGGGACAGAAGTTTAGGGGTAACACGAGGGGGAACTTCTTTACTCAGAGAGTGGTAGCTGTGTGGAATGAGCTTCCAGTCGAAGTGGTGGAGGCAGGTTTGATTTTATCATTTAAAAATAAATTGGATAGGTATATGGATGGAAAAGGAATGGAGGGTTATGGTCTGAGTGCAGGTAGACGGGACTAGGGGCAAATAAGTGTTTGGCACGGACTTGTAGGGCCGAGATGGCCTGTTTCTGTGCTGTAATTGTTATATGGTTATATGGTTATATATGGATATGAACCAAATGTTGGATGGGTGATGCTATCCGGAGTTGGGCGGTGTGGGCAAGTTGGGCCGAAGGGCCTGTTTCCACACTGTATCACTCTATGACCTAAAGTCATTCTTCAACTCTGATGCTTCTTCTTCTTGCGTATGGCGTGCACAGCCTAAAGCTGGAGGACAACTTGCTCTATTTGATCTTATTTGATTGTGCACGCCGGGTTGATTGCATTTGTCGAAACAGGGCAGACCACTTGAAGGCTGCAATCTCCCACCCCAACTCTGATGCTGAGTCAATCACACATTTTAATTAAGCCTGTTCCTTGCTTATCTTTCTTCATAAAAGCTACAAGATATTTTTAAATTCCTTTTGCCCGAGTGCCATGGAACATAGAACAGTACAGCATAGGTCCAGGATCTGTGGCCCATTATGTCTGCACCAAACATGACGGCAAGTTAAACTAATCTCCATCATTAAAAATCAAAAAGCTGTAGTTCGGAGGAAACCGGAGCACCTGGAGAAAACCCACGTGGTCCGGGTTCAAATCCGGGTCTCTGGCACTATAAAGCAACAACTATGCCACTGCTGTTACAATACCATTACGTTTAAACAAATATTTTTCTCTTGCTTCTGACTGAGTTTTCAGCACCAGCTTCCCTGCCGTTCGCATGGCAAAGATCGTCACTACCTACTTACCTGTCCCCTTGGCTAGGAGCTACCCTTCCCAATGCTACAGCTGGCTCAGGTCCCAATTCCTGTGCCCACAGTCTAGACAATGAAACCTCGCCTTCCAAATCCAAGCCAGTAACTGCACGTTCACTTTCCTGCTTTCTTTGTCCTCCAGCCACTCATGGTGGATCCTGGTTTACCATCCTTGAAGCTTTCTTTTCAATTGAGCTGACAACTACTTATAATCCCTCGAAAGATTCAGATTCAGATTCATTTATTGTCATGCACAGCAGGGTTCAATGATATTCCTCATTCACATGAGGTTCACAGTAAATATTATAGATGCAGAAATGCTAAATTCAACGATAAAAGCAAGGACAAGTGCACAATAGCAGAAAGGTGCATGTTTGCAGGGCAATGCAAAGTAGGGCATAAAAATATTTAAAATATTGAATAACCAAATGAGGTCGTTAAGTGATGAGCCTTTGGTGGACTGGGCTGTGTTCATCATTCCCTGTTGGCTCAGCTGGTGTCTTGAAATTAGCCTGATTGAAGTCAAAGGTGATGATGACAAAGGCATCAGGGTTCACTGACTTGAGAGAGTTGAAGACCGAGTATAATGTATCCAGTGCCACCTTCGTGTGGTACGTAGACTGCCGTGAGTTGGTAGACAGGGAAGGAAGTTTATGAACAGATATTCCAGGATAGGGGATCAGAATTGAACTGAGACCATTACATCAGTGCCACCACCAAGCATTGGCCCAAAAGCAGATGCCACCGCCTGCTCCATTGCCTGAGGATAGCGTGCGGTTCAAACAATAAATGGGGAAACCCTCGGGTGGTGCGGCAGGGTCAGTGAGTCAGGGCGAGCCGTGTTTCAGTAAAAAAGATAACGCAGCCATCCCTGTTCTCCCCTTGGAACAACAGCCTTGCTCTCAGCTCTTCAAGCTCTTCAAGCTTGTTCTCGAGTGTTGAATAGAAACCTAGAAACATATAAAATAGGTGCTGGAGTAGGCAATTCAGCCCTTCAAGCCAGCACCGCAATTCAATATGATCATGGCTGATCATCCAAAATCAATGCTCCTGCTTTCTCCCTGTATCCCTTGATTCCGTTAGCCCTAAGTGCTAAATCTAAACATTCAGTGAATCAGCCTCCACTGCCTTCTGTGGCAGAGAATTCCACAAACTCACAACTCTCTGGGTGAAAAGGTTTTTTCCTCATCTGGGTCCTAAATTCTAATTACCCTTTATTCTTAAATCGTGACCCCTGGTTCTGGAATCCCCCAACATGGGAACAATTTTCCTGCATCTAGCCTGTTCAATCCCTTAAGTAATGCAAGCGATAGGTATGCTGTGGGAGGAGGGTGAGGGTGTGGGATTAATGAAGGGCAGCATTGATGAAGAAGCTTAAAAATATTCACATTTCTTACAAGTGAAGGCATTTTAAAATTGCAATTCTCACGTAGCTTCAATTTTATAGCAGTTTAGCATTTCAAGCCTTGGAATTGTAGTCCTTTGTTGCCTGTTCACATTTCCTAAAACACCTCACTTCAGAAGAGGCCGGTGATTCTATTAAACTTCCCAGAGGAGAATCATTCAGGACAAGGGAGAAATTTGTACACTGAAAGAAACCAGTGGGATTGCTATGAGGTTCGTCAGGTCTCGTGTCGCCGAGGACCCCTGCAATAATGACCCAGCATAGACCGGGAAAATTACAGTGAGCTCAATGGAATCTTACCCTTATTCCGGTCGAAATGTGTGGTGAAGAAGAGAATTGCAGCGAGCAGGGATCAATACAACTGCTGATCCGCTTGCATGACCCTGACAATGTCTGGAAAGTGGCAGACTTTCATCAGTCTCCAAGTAGACTTCTAGACATAGAATAGAAAAAAGGACCAGCGGATTCTGGTTTACACAAAGGAACTTAAAGCGCTGGAGTAACTCAGTGGGTCAGGCAGCATCTGGAGAACATGGATAGGTGGATGTTTCAGATCAGGGACCTTCCTGAGTCATTCCACCACTTTGTGTCCTTTTGTGGACTCCATGACATTCTTGACCTTTGTATCAATTGCCCATTAAACTCAACACCGAGAGTTGGGAGCAATCCAGAGTATTTGAGTCCAATTAGACATGGCAGACGCAGCCAGCACCTCCAGTTACCTGGGTTTTATCCTCACCTTGTGTGGTGTCCATGTGAAGCTGGGATATCCTGGGATATCGTGGCTTTCATCCGCGTGCTCCCTTTCCTAGAGATGTGCGAGCTGGTGGATTTATTCGCTCGTGTGTCAGACAACGTTCTGCATCGCTTTGCCACATTCAGTGCCACATCTGTGCCTCTGCAGAGATCGTCCACAGTGCAAGCCTCCCCGCCGCAAGTCAGTAGATTTATTGACCACAGTAGATTGCCCACAGTATCAAAATAGTCAAAGGGGGGACTGGATAGACATATTGCACAGAACAAGTTACAGGGAGTTACAAGGAGTGGGCCAATGGGGGTGATAGGACATGGGATTTCTCTGCAGGGAACCAACATGATTCAATGAGCAAATGTACTCCTATTCTGGCACAATACGTTAAAAGGTTAAACTTAATGCCTTTTTTTTCTCCTTTCTTTCGATATTGTTTTCTCTCTTAACTAATCTTATATTTGTTCTGCATCGGATGTAATGTTAAAGCCACATGTTTAGTCATAGTGTCACACACTGCACAAACAACCCTTTTGACCCATTGTGTCTATGCCAATCAAGATGCCCCATCTGAACTAGTCCCATTTGGCCCATATTCCTCTAAATCTTTCTTATCCATGTAATTGTCCAAATGTCTTTTAAATGGCGTATAACGGGCTTTCAGAAAGGCACTTGGAAGTGCAGGAAAAAGAGGGATAAGGATCATGTACAGACAAATGATTCCAGTTTATATTTGGCAGTCTGAAGAAGGGTTTTGACCCGAAACATCACCCATTCCTTCTCTCCAGAGATGCTGCCTGGCCCGCTGAGTTACTCCAGCATTTTGTGTCTGTCTTTGGTTTAAACCAGAATTCACAGTTCCCTCCTACAGATAACTTGGCATTATGTTTGGCACAAACACCGTGGGACGATAGGCCCGTTTCTGTGCTGCAGTGTTGTTATTGCACCTGCCTCAGCTACTTCCTCTGACAGCTCGTTCCATGAGTTCCTCTAACAGCTTGTTCCGTATTTCCATCCCTGCCTCTGCTTTCCT
This sequence comes from Leucoraja erinaceus, assembly GCF_028641065.1. Taxonomy (NCBI): domain Eukaryota; kingdom Metazoa; phylum Chordata; class Chondrichthyes; order Rajiformes; family Rajidae; genus Leucoraja; species Leucoraja erinaceus. The sequence goes on from NC_073381.1 coordinate 15,165,229, forward strand.
CTGCTTGCTTAATGAAGGGCACACAGAGCGTTAGTTGGTGCTTGGCAGTTGCCCCGCTGCCCCTGTTGCACTGTTAGCAGCTCACACTTCCTGCAAGCTGCAGAGGAAAGGCTGCGGGAAGAAGTCTAATTAACGGCACGCTACATAGCACTGTGCCTGAACAAGCATGGAATCAATGCAGTACAATAGATAGCAGAGGCAATACGAAAAACGTTTTTACAGTTTGGAAACCATGTCCATTTTGCTAAATTGATACCACTTAAAGACTCAAGTTGTTTGTAATTCATATGCTGTGTTTTGACACGGTGATATTAGATTGTGAATCCCAGATCCAGATCAATATTTTTTAAATTAGAGTGTTGACATCTCTTTCTGTGTAATCGTATTCCTCAGCAGAGACAGAATGCTGGAGTCAGCCTAATTTTGACAAGAGAAACAAAAGCATTTCTACAATGGACTTCTTGTTTAGGTTGCATTACATATTTCAGTTTTGCACCATTATAGTTTTGGCACCTCGTATTATTATTACTGATTGTTAAATTATTGTATTATGGATTATTGTACATTTATTTGCGGTGTAATTGCGTTAATGGTCCTGTAAAGCCACGGCAAGTAAGAGTTTCATTGTTCCGTTGCCAATACATAGGAAAATTAAACGCTCTTGACCCTTGACATAAAACATGGAGCAGTACAACATATGGACAGACCCTTCAGCCCGTTATCTCAATGCTGACCATGATGCCGAATTAACGTAATCCCATCTGCCTGCACATGGTCTATGTCCCACCATTCACTGACCATTCATGTGTCTGTCTAAAGGGCCTGTCCCACTTTCACAACCTAATTCACGACCTTTTTTACTCGTGGACATTTTTCATCATGCTAGAAAAAACACCCCGACCTACTTGATGCCACGAGTACCTACGACTAGCATCACCGGCCTGCTACGACCTACCTACGACCTCGTGACGATCATGCTACGAGTGTGAGTCAAGGGCAAACTCGGCAGAGGTCGTGAATTAGGTCGTGAAAGTGGGACAGGTTAAGTGTCACTTAAACGTTGCTCCCATATCTGCTTCCATCACCTTCCCCAGCAATGCGTTCTACAACTCATCTACAACTCGCTGCTAAATCTCCCCTTCATGCTTTCCCCCTCTTACCTTAAACCTATGCCCTCTTATATATGACATTTTGACCCTGCGAAAAAGACTGACAATTTACTCAATCTGTGCTTCTTATGATTTAATATACATGTTTCATCGCTGACTCGAAAGCAAGGCTGTAAAGCAAATGTCATAACTAATATATAGAAACATAGAAACATAGAAAATAGGTGCAGGAGTAGGCCATTTGGCCCTTCGAGCCTGCACCGCCATTCAATATGATCATGGCTGATCATCCAACTCAGTATCCCGTACCTGCCTTCTCTCCATACCATACCCTCTGATCCCCTTAGCCACAAGGGCTACATCTAACTCCCTCTTAAATATAGCCAATGAACTGGCCTCAACTACCCTCTGTGTCAGAGAGTTCCAGAGATTCACCACTCTCTGTGTGAAAAATGTTCTTCTCATCTCGGTTTTTAAAGGATTTCCCCCTTATTCTTAAGCTGTGACCCCTTGTCCTGGACTTCCCCAAAATCGGGAGCAATCTTCCTGCATCTAGCCTGTCCAACCCCTTAAGAATTTTGTAAGTTTCTATAAGATCCCCTCTCAATCTCCTAAATTCTAGACAGTATAAACCAAGTCTATCCAGTCTTTCTTCATAAGACAGTCCTGACATCCCAGGAATCAGTCTGGTGAACCGTCTCTGCACTCCCTCTATGGCAATAATGTCCTTCCTCAGATTTGGAGACCAAAACTGTACGCAATACTCCAGGTGTCGTCTCACCAAGACCCTGTACAACTACAGTAGAACCTCCCTGCTCCTATACTCAAATCCTTTTGCTATGATGCTTAGCAGTCTGTCTTTGGCTGTAGACAGACAGTGCAAGATGGCAGTGTAGTGACACTGCTCTTTGTTTTCCACCTTTTCTTAAAACGTAGAGAAACAGAATAATCTCCAGTTCATTTCAATTCCAGGCAGAGCTGGTCACAGAACACAGTTTGACACAATTTACCAAGTTTTTCAAGATAATCAAACAGGTCGTTCCATTACAGAGTAACCCCAGGTCACAGGAAGAACATGCAAACTCCACACATGCAGCACCTGAGGACAGGACCGAGCCTGGATCTCTTATGAGCTTACAGATTAATACACAGTACTAAACTGATCAACGCATCACCGGTTCCTCGCTCCCCTCCATTGAGTCTGTCCAAAGCAAGCGCTGTCTGCGGAGGGCGCTCAGCATCGCCAAGGACTGCTCTCACCCCAACCATGGACTGTTTACCCTCCTACCATTCGGGAGGCGCTACAGGTCTCTCCGTTGCCGAACCAGCAGGTCGAGGAACAGCTTCTTTCCGGCGGCTGTCACTCTACTCAACAACGTACCTCGGCGACTGCCAATCACCACCCCCCCCCCCCCCGGACACTTATTATTATTTATTCAAATCTCTTGCTATGTCGCTCTTCAAGGGAGATGCTAAATGCATTTCGTTGTCTCTGTACTGTACACTGACAATGACAATTAAAATTGAATCTGAATCTGAATCTGAATCTGAATCTTCTTTCACACTTTTATTTTAAACGCTTTTGTTAGAAACATAGAAACATAGAAAATAGGTGCAGGAGGAGGCCATTCAGCCCTTCGAGCCAGCACCGCCATTCATTGTGATCATGGCTGATCATCCCCTATCAATAACCCGTGCCTGCCTTCTCCCCATATCCCTTGATTCCACTAGCAACCTAGAGCTCTATCTAACTCTCTCTTAAATCCATCCAGTGACTTGGCCTCCACTGCCCTCTGTGGCAGGGAATTCCACAAATTCACAACTCTCTGGGTGAAAAAGTTTTTTCTCACCTCAGTCTTAAATGGCCTCCCCTTTATTCTAAGACTGGGGCCCCTGGTTCTGGGCTCGCCCAACATTGGGAACATTTTTCCTGCATCTAGCTTGTCCAGTCCTTTTATAATTTTATATGTTTCTATAAGATCCCCTCTCATCCAGTGAGCTAAAGCTGAGCCCCAGAGAGTCAAAAGGGAACGGTATCAGAAGCCAGTGGGTTTCATCTTGTATGTATAGTTTAGTGTAGAGATACAGTGTAGAAATAGGCCCTTTGGCACACAGTGTCCACGCCGACCAATGATCACCTGTTCACTAGTTCCATCCTACGCACTAGGGACAATTTACAGAAGCCAATTAACCTACAAACCTGCACATCTTTGGAATGTGGGAGGAAACAAGAGCATCCAGAAAAACCTACACGGTCACAGGGAGGATGTACAAACTCTGTACAGACAGCACCCGCAGTCAGGATTGAACCCAGGTCTCTGGCGCTGTAATGCAGCAACACTACCGCTGCACCACTGTGCTGCCCTGTTTCAGCTCTCTAGCTCTCCGGCTACCAACCCACCAGTGTTGAATAGTCTCAATTATTCAAGTACGATTCAGTCTCCGAGCTTGGTCTCATGCCCAGCCTGTACTCGGGGATCCCAGCTCAAACTCCGGACAACTGCGCGAACTGACCGTCGGGATTTCTGAGCAATTGGATGAATTTTTACTTTACACACCTTATATAAAAGTAAGAGAGTGACACAAGGAACTGCAAATGTTGGAGCCTTGAGCAAAACACAAAGTGCTTGAGGAACTCAATGGGTCCGGCAACATTGATGGAGGGAATGGACAGGCAAAGTTTCAGGCTGATTATAGTAGGAGGGGGAAAGGGACTTGGAAATGAGTGAGGTGGGGGCAGACAAAACCATTGCAAGTGATAGCTAGTTGCAAGTTTAATTTGGTTTAGATATACAGCATGGAAACAGACCCTTACACCCATTGGGTCCACGCTGACCATTGAATACCTGTTCACACTAGTGCTATGCTTTCTCATCTATTCACTACACATTAGGGCCAATTTTGCAGAGAGCAATTAACCTTTAGACCCGCAGTCTTTAGGATATGGGAGGAAACCGAAGGACCCTGTGGAAACACAAGCGATCACAGGAAGAAAATGCAAACTCCGCGGAGACAGCATGCAAGATCAGGATCAAACCCGGGTCTCTACCAGCTGTGCCACTGTGCCACACCTGGGGGCAGCTCACTGAGGGGGTTTGATTGGTTTATGGGTGGACTAAGTGACAAATGTTAGAGGTGATAAGGAATGAAAGGATGTCAGGAAAGGAGAGAAGAGTGAAATGTAAAACCGGATATAAATGGAAGAGGAGAGCAGGGAAGGGAAAGATGGGTGGAAAAATGGAAATGAGGGACTTGGAGATGAGTACACGAAGGAGGGGAAAGGAGCAGGGTGACTGGGGAGAGATAGTGGGAGTAATGGGTGCGCATTGGAGTGGCTGTCTGGCACAAGAGAGAGAGAAGGGTAGAGGGCTGTTACTTAAAATTGGAGAATTCAATGTTCATACCGTCGGTTTGCAAGCTAACCAAGGAATATGGGGTACTGTTCATTATCAAAGTAGCAATGTTACAAAATTTTGAGATTTTAAAAATCAAGTCTGCAATTTATCCCATCAGATAAAACATAACAATAAGTTTAATTTGACACCAAATTCACTTTCATATCTCAAGTATTAAAAAAGTTATGGCCATTTTCATACTCGGAAATTAGCATCTTGTTCCCTATTGATTTTCAATGGACATTACAAAAAGCTGTGATCTTGGATAGTCAAAAGCCCATTTTTTAAGGAAAGATTAACATTTTTAAATAGCCTAAGTGTCCAAAGATTATTCTCAAATAATTCACAATATAACATGATTTTTATATCTAATTTACATTAATTTATAGGCCAAATGGAAGGAATTTAGTGTTCAATTGCTGTAAATAAATGCCCATCAAATCGGCTTTCTAGTGGGTTCATGTGAACGCGCTGGTTTAGAACGTTGACATTGCGCTGGATTAGTGCCCTCAAATGCTGAGAAAAATACTGCGGGATATAAAAAGCCCAAAATGAACTACTCGCTATAGATAACTTAATATACAGGGTTATATATATGCCCCTTTAATGTAAAAATAAGGTAGACAGCCTTTAAGTTTGCTTTATAAAACCCTGGGGCTGCGAGAGGTTGCGATGAGACAGTAATTTTAAAATTATTATAACTATATTATCGAGGCCTATAAAACTAATAATACCTTTTGCGACCGGGTCTTGCAGCGATTTTTCGTTAATGATTTACTAGGCTGAACATCTGCGATTAGTACAGCCTAGTAAAAATCACGTTTTAAACCCGCCCCCTCCAAACAGCGCCAAAATCGCGGACCTGGCTGTGGGCAGATTCCCAATGACGATTCAGGTAGGTTTTGTAACATACCTAATCAAAGCACGTAACGTTGGTCTCCTATATCAACATCTCCTCAATTGCTTCCATTTGGAATATTAAGGGCCTCAGTCGGTCAACCAGAGTCTTCTGTTCTCTTAGCAACAAGGACATGGATCTCTCCAGCTTTTCCCGAATGGTGTAACCGGATAACACATGGATGAACAATCCCAGGGCAGGAAAATAATAAATAAAGTGTTCTATTCTATTCAAAATGGCAGATTCATCGTTCTGAGCTTGCAAATGCAAATGAACTTGTGCGGCTTGCATGAGCTTGCTCAGGCACGTCCCCATTTCTGCTCCCAGACTGACTATCATACACATCAAAGCAATCTGTTCAGCACTGAGGCAGTGATGTGATCCTGATAAACACAAAATGTAAGTTTGGGCATTTACATTGGCTGGCGTCTCTTCATGAACAAACGATAGACCTTCTGGCTATCAAAGCTAAGTATGTTTATCAAGAAACTGGATTACATTATGAATTTAAATGACAGAAAGGCAACATCCACAATAGAACAGATTTGCCCAGAAGTGTGTACACAATTTAGAATGTTTTAAGAATTGACGTTGTTTAATCTGAATTAATAATTGATGCAAACTTTACTAATGCCAACATTGTCAGAGATGGTGCAATATGCCACAAGAAGTGTTAAATCCAAACGACGGGAACATTATTTTAATATAGCAACTAAAGACAAACTCTTCCTCTTCATCAAATGAAGGCCTCTGTCCCTATACCTCCCCTCAATCCAGAAACGCCAGCAGTCCTTCCATGTGAGACAGAGGTTTGGATACACGTCCTCCAACTTCATCTACTGCTCCAATGTTCCCGATGTGGGCTACTGTACATCGGCAAGACTATGCGTAGACACAGCAACTGTTTCACATCTTTCATTTCATCTCTGCCCTTTACCCAACTAACTACCTATCAACCCCCCCCCCCCCCCTCCCCCTCACCTGTATCCACCTATTAAACGTTGTTCTGCCCCTTCATCTTCCACCTTTCTCCCCCCCCCAATCAGACCTGAGGAAGGGTCCTGATTTGAAACATCTTTTGTTTCTTATTTTAATAAACCAGCATCTGCAGTTCTTTGTATCGACAGAATCTGAGAGCAGATCTTCGAAGTCCATTATCCGCTATGCATTGTCACCTTCTGTCATCTGCTCCAGAGCTCCAGAGCCAGTCTTACAGAGTTTATATTGTGCCCGTACACCAGCCTACGGGATGATCTAAGGTTGGATCCGCTGGGAAGCACAAATTCAAGTTGCGAGGTATTTGCGGAAGGACTCACCCACTGCATGTGCAACTGATGAGATCCCACTCATTCCAGCAGCCTCCCATTCAATATGGTATTTAGTTTATAGATGCAATAAAGACACAGGTCCTTCGGCCCACTGAGTCCATGCCAAACAATGATCACCCATACACTAGTTCTATCCTACACACTAGGGACAACATGCAGAAGCCAATCAACCTACAAATTTGTATGACTTTGGAAGGTGAGAGGAAACCGGAGCACTGGGTGCAAGCCCTCGCGGTCACAGGGAGAACGTGCAAACTCCCCACAGACAGCACCCATGGTCAGGATTGAACCCGTGTCCCTGACACTGTAAAGGGCCTGTCCCACTTGGCGATTTTTTTGGCGACTGCCAGCTTCATATCAGTGTCGCCAAGAGAGTTTGAACATTTTAAAATCCAGCGGCGACAAAAAAAATGTTGCGACACGTGAGGAAACACCGTGTGTCAATACGTCATCACGCCGCGTTACGCCGCGACTTTATCGGTGACCTGATACGTCTGTCAATGATGCCGACAGTCGCCGAAAACATTGGCAAGTGGCGCAGGCCCTTAAGACATGTGTCATTGGCCTCCCTAATGTTATTTCTCAAGAAACGTACGAGTGCCCATTTTGCAAACCCTCCCAAATTGGTGCAGCCCAAGCACAACCCCAATTTGTGAGGTCGTTGTGTAAACCTGGTTAGTATTTCCTTGACCATTGAACAGATGGCGGAGTCAGGCGTTGGGGAATGTGACAGGGAAGACTTGGATTTAGAGGGAGATAAAACCGGGTGGCATGACCAAACAATTAGCAGATAGACACAAAAAGCTGGAGTAACTCAGCGGGACAGACAGCATCTTTGGAGTGAAGGAATGGGTGACGTTTTGGGCCGAGGCCCTATCCACCCTGGTCCAATCTCTCCCGACCTACGTGCAATATACCTCACATGCCCCTCGTCTCTTTAATTTTAAATTATGTCTACTGTATAATTACAGCTAGGCTCATCTTCAAGAAGGGTCTCGACCCGAAACGTCACCCATTCCTTCTCTCCAGTGATGCTGTCTGTCCCGTTGAGTTACTCCAGCATTTTGTGTCTACCAAGGCTTATCTTGTGTTTGGTCACGATGCCGTTTGTCACAGGAATGGTAGAGGGAAGTCTTCAACTCTCGCCCTCCCCACATAAAAACACTGTTGGGAAGACAGTGGGGTGGGGTGGGGTTTGTGAAATTGAGAAGTTCAAAACTGAGTTCCATTAGTTTTAGTTTATAAACACAGCGCAGAAACAAGCCTTTGCGCCCATGAGTCCGCGCCGACCAGCGATCCCCGGACACTAAAGGGCCTGTCCCACGAGCATGCGACTCCATGCAGCAATCGCGACCTAAAGGGCCCGTCCCACCAGCATGCGACTCCATGCGGCAAGTGCGACCTAACGTGGTCGCTTGAACCGTTCGGCCTCGCGGGGCCGGTCCCACTTCGATCGCCGGAGCCTTATGGAGTTGTGCGGAGCTGGTCCCGACATCGCACGGGGCTCCGATAAACTGACCGTGTTCAAATATTCCGCGCGCCAACGGCCTGCCGGCCCGCAGCCGCCTCGACGCCGTACGCACCGTCTCGACACCGTACGTCACTCGCGAACTTCCCGTGGACTTCGCTCGAACTTCATGTCACTCACTCGACCTCCGCACAGCCCCCGCTTCTAGTTTGGTCGTGCTTGCCGCATGCAGTCAATCACTGAACTCTGCGAAATTTATAAGTCGCATGCTCGTGGGACAGGTCCTTTACACTATCCCACACACACTAGGGACAATTTACAATTATGCCAAGCCAATTAACCTACAAACCTGTACATCTTTGGAGTTTGGGTGGAAACCAGAGATCCCGGAGAAAATCCACGCAGGTCACGGGAGAACGTAAAAAACTCTGTACAAACAGCACCCGTAGTCAGGAAGGAACCTGGGTCTCTGGCGCTTTAAGGCAGCAACGCTTCCGCTGCGTCAACGTGCCGCTCCTGTTATTATAGCTCGCAGAACCGCTATTGTAAAACACAGCCCTAGGATCGGTGATGGTAAACTGTGCAGACAAGAGCACAAAGTGACAACGAGACATTGATAAACACTGAGTGAGTGGGTTACATGGTAATAGATGGATTTGGTTCATTGAGCACTGAGCCATCCCTTTGGACCAAAAATAAAAAGATCCGAATGGTATTTTAGTGTCAACAAGCTTGCAACAGCAGTGATCCAGTGAGGTTTAGGGCTTCATGTACACTGATCACTGAACTGCTGCGAATAGGTATAATGTTGATGGGCACCCAGCATTTATACCGAGAGGGGAAAAGTTGCTACACTGTACAAAGGTCCGGTTAACACAATCTGGTGGACTTTGAACAATATTCACTCATCTATGTTCACTTTGACAGCAGAGCAACCTGCATTCACCAGACTATTACTTTGCTCCAAGGAATAGATTATGAAGAGAGATTACACAAAGCAGGCTCTTGTTGCTTGGAATGTGGGAAGTTAAGGCTTGGCTTGAGAGATGATTTGGGTTTTTTTGAAAAGGATTGGTACATTGGAGAGTTAGGAACAAGGACATGCAGCCTTGGATTCAATACAAAAAAGTTAGGAAACAATCTTCCATGCAAAGAATGGATGATCAGAAAACTCTCCCACAAATTCTTGCTATTGAAAGAGTGCAGCATAGGCTCACAAGCTTAATTCCCGGGATGGCGGGACTGTCATATGTTGAGAGAATGGAGTGGCTGGGCTTGTATACTCTGGAGTTTAGAAGGATGAGAGGGAATCTTATTGAAACATTTAAGATTATTAGGGGTTTGGACACGCTAGAGGCAGGAAACATGTTCCCGATGTTGGGGGAGTCCAGAACCAGGGGTTACAGTTTAAGAATAAGGGGTAAGCCATTTAGAACGGAGATGAGGAAACACTTTTTCACACAGAGAGTTGTGAGTCTGTGGAGTTCTCCGCCTCAGAGGGCAGTGGAGGAAGTGGAGGAAGGTTCTCTGGATACTTTCAAGAGAGAGCTAGATAGGGCTCTTAAAGATAGCGGGGTCATGGTATATGGGGAAAAGGCAGGAATGGGGTACTGATTGTGGATGATGAGCCATGATCACATTGAATGGCAGTGCTGGCTCGAAGGGTCGAATGGCCTACTCCTGCACCTATTATCTATTGTCTATTGTCTAAAGTGTGGAGCAATGAGCTAGGTTAATACAGAACTGAAAACAATGGGGTTTTGCTAACAGAAGATTTTGACCAACGAAAGTGGCTGGATCAAGCTAGAACACAGATCAGCGTGGTCCCATTGAGAAACAGTGTCAAAGGGATGAAGCCATCACAGATTATTTTTACCCAAGGCAAAATAAAATCCAACCCAACCCCATTGAGTGAACATCATCTACAAAGAGCTTGCCTGCCTTCATTCACCCCAGGTGCAGTTCTAAAACAGTGTTCATTTGCCCTGAAAAGTCATAAGGTCATAAGAAATAGTATAATTAGGCCACTCGGCCCATCAAGCATACCCCATCATTCAATCAAGGCTGATCTATCTCTCCCTCCTAACCCCATTCTCCAGCCTTCTCCCTAAAACCTCTGACACCTGTACTAATCAAGAACCTATCTCTGCCTTAAAAATATCTACTGATTTGACCTCCACAGCCTTTTGTGGCAAAGAATTCCAGAGATTCACCACCATCTGACTAAAACAAAAATCTCCTCATCTCCTCCCTAAACTAATGTCTTGACTCAACAAGGTTTAGAGAATTTCTCAGAATGTCAGTAGCCAAAGTGAGTGCTATTTTTGGTACGTAGCACATTCCCAGGAAAGAGTGCCGGGACAATACTGCAGCACCGTCTCCACGGAACGACCACAGAGAGATCTGACCCCCAGATAGTTGCAGCCATTCAGACAAGTCTGCAGGTTTTTTCTAAATGTCAGTGTTATTGTTCGTTTCCTATAGTGCAACAGAATGTACTTTGAATACTCTTTGAGGAGTTCTTATTTTTCTTTCCATCCACCTCTGACCAGCAATTCCTGATCGTGAGATTCTTACTCCGGGAAGCCAACCTCCGAATAGGCTGACATCAACAGGTGCCTGCAGGTCACTCCCATTATAGGAAGGATGTGGAGGCTTTGGGGAAGTTGCAGAAGAGGTTCACCAGTATACTGCCTGGATAAGAGGGTAGTGCAAGGCGAGGTTGCAGTGAATTGGATTGTTTTTTCTGGAATAGACAGTAGACAGTAGACAATAGGTGCAGGAGTAGGCCATTTGGCCCTTCGAGCCAGCACCACCATTCAATATGATCATGGCTGATCATCCACAATCAGTACCCCATTCCTGCCTTCTCCCCATATCCCCTGACTCCTCTATCTTCAAGAGCCCTATCTAGCTCTCTCTTGAAAGTATCTAGAGAACCGACCTCCACCGCTCTCTGAGGCAGAGAATTCCACAGACTCATAACTCTCTGTGTGAAAAGGTGTTTCCTCATCTCCATTCTAAATGGCTTTCTCCTTATTCTTAAAATCTGGCCCCTGGTTCTGGACTCCCCAACATCGGGAACATGTTTCCTGCCTCTAGCGAGTCCAAACCCTTAAGTCCTACGAGCATGCGACTCCATGCGGCAAGCGCGACCTAACGTGGTCGCTTGAGCCATACGGCCCGATGTTGGGGAAGTCCGCTGAGCCGGTCCCACTTCGATCACCGGAGCCGTATGGAGTTGTGCGGAGCTGGTCCCGACATCGCGCGGAGCTCCGAAAAACTGACCGTTTTCAAAAATTCCGAGCGGCAACGGCCTGCCGGCCCACAGCTGCCTCGACGCCGTACGCACCACCTCAACGGGCGTGCGCAGCATCTTGATACTGTACGTCGCGCGCGAACTTCCCGCTGACTTCGCTCGAACTTCACGTCACTCACTCGACCTCCGCGCGGCCCCCGCTTCCGGTTTGGTCGCGCTCGCCGCATGCAGGCGCATGCTCGTGGGACAGACCCTTAAATAATCTTATATGTTTCAATAAGATATCCTCTCATCCTTATAAATTCCAGAGTGTACAAGCCCAGCCGCTCCATTCGCTCAGCATATGACAGTCCCGCCATCCCGGGGATCAACCTTGTTCGGAGGTTGAGGGGAAGCCTGATAAAAGTATATCCAATTATGATCCAATTATGATCAGCCTGGATCGAGCAGACAGTTAGAACCTTTATTCCAGGGCAGAAATGTAATTGACCACAGGCCTTGCCTTCAAGGCCCGATGCGGGTAAGTTTAAAGGCGACTAGTTTTTACACAGGGTGTAAGTTTTTACACAGGGTGGTAGGCATTTGGAATATGCCACCAGGGGTGATGGTGAAATGGTTATGTTATTTAAGAAATGGTTATGTTATTTAAGAGGCTTTAGATAGGCATGCATAGGCATAGGCAAACGGATAAGGAAGAAATGGAGGGATATGGATCACATGCAGGTGGGGGGCGATTAGTTCAATTTGTCATCATTTTCAGAGCCTGTTCCTGTGCTGTTCTGTATTCGATGTTCAATGTTCTGCATGTCTTTAGAATATGAAGAATCTCTGAACTGGCCACAGCTCAGTATAGTAACGGTGTGGGAGATTGCAACCTTCCCGTGGTCCGCACTGTTTTGAAGAATGCAATCAACCCAGCGTGCACAATCAAAGACCCCCTCAGACAGATGCGCAGAGGAGTTGTGTGGAGAAGGACGGGGAATGGGGTTGAAGGGGAAAGATAGATCAGCCATGATTGAATGGCGGAGTAGATGGGCCAAATGACCTGATACTGCTCGTAGAACTTATGAACTTATGAGCTTGTAGCGGCATCTAGTGGTGGTTTGGGGGCGTTCGAACCCTCGTCATTGGTTGGCTCGATCACGTGACCGCGGGGGTTCGTCCGCGGGCTTTCTATTCAGTGGTCAGCGCTCCACCCAGCAGCAGGAGCTATTCTAGTGCTAGCTGACCAGGCACGCCTGGACCGAGTTTCATTATCGTTTTTGTTAGCCAATAAAAATGATTTAACTCCACCTGCCTGTCTCGCTAAAAGCTTATGAAGCATCAGAATGGCCCCTGTTAGTACAGGCTGCCCCGCATGCCTCCCACCATGGACCCTTATCCAAAGTGAGGGAGAAACACAATGTGAGCATAGGATAAGCTTTGCTGTGCCACATGTTGCACTAGCCCTATATATGCATACATATACAGTATATGTGTACGTGTGTGTCTGTGTTTGTGTGTGTGTGAGTTTGTGTGTGTATACATATATATATATATATATACACACACACACACACAAAAACACGCACACACGGGCCTTTTTAGAAACATAGAAACATAGAAAATAGGTGCAGGAGGAGGCCATTCGGCCCTTCGAGCCAGCACCGCCATTCATTGCGATCATGGCTGATCATCCCCTATCAATAACCCGTGCCTGCCTTCTCCCCATATCCCTTGATTCCACTAGCCCCTAGAGCTCTATCTAACTCTCTTAAATCCATCCAGTGACTTGGCCTCCACTGCCTTCTGTGGCAGGGAATTCCATGAATTCACAACTCTCTGGGTGAAAACGTTTTTTCTCACCTCAGTCCTAAATGGCCTCCCCTTTATTCTAAGACTGTGGCCCCTGGTTCTGGACTCGCCCAACATTGGGAACATTTTTCCTGCATCTAGCTTGACCGGTCCTTTTATAATTTTATATTTTCTATAAGATTACCCCTCATCCCTCTTGTCTCGTTTATTATATTGTTTACAGTGTATTATGTTTACATATTCTGTTGTGGTGTTGTGTAAGAATTTCATTGTTCTAACTGGGACATACAACAATAAAACACTTGACTCGTGACTCGGGACTCGTAGTTACGGTGGAGGAGGCTGCTTGCTCTTGTTCAGCACGCTCTCTATCACTGCCGTCGTGTCCCACAGGACTTAATGATCCAAGCACTCCGTTTGTGCCATTCTCTTTTTTCATGTCCCATTTTGTGATGCAGCTAAGTTACACATGTAGGGATTAAAGTCAGGCCTGCTGAGGCTTTCACACATCAAAGAGCCAGAAGCAAAGCTGACAGATGATGCTGCGAGACGCTGTTTCTGCAGGCAGTTCAGAACCCTCTTTATCACAATGTATTTGTTTTAAGTCTCAACTCTAACCATACATAGCAATGTTGAATATTACCATTCCCTCCGCCTCACATCCCCCCTCTCCCCAACACCTCCCCCACTCATCACCAATGCACACAATGGCACAACGGAAGAGTTGCTGCCTTACAAGTCCTTGAGACTCTTGAAAGGTGCCCATAAATAAAATGTATTATTATTATTATTACAGCACCAGAGATCTGGATTCACCAAGCTTTGCTTTGCTGAGCTTCTGTGAACTTTGCTGAGCTGTGCTGTGAAATGCTAAGATGTGATGTGATACGCTGATATGATATGTTAAGATATGATATGTATGATATGCTAAAATATGATATGATATGCTAATTGTAATTGAAATTGTAATTAATTTATTAGCCAAGTATGTGAAAACATAAAATAATTTGATTTGCCGTACAGTCATACCAAAAAAGCAACAAGACACTCAACTGCATAAAAATTAACATAAACATTCCCCACAGCGCACTGTGATTGAAGGCAATACCGTCTTATCTTCTTTCCTCCTTCTCTCCCGTGGTCGGGGCAGTCGATCCATCTGCAGTCGGAGCGATCGAAGCTCCCGCAGCCGGCGTTCGAAGTTCCCGCGTAGGGGCGGTCGAAGCTCCCGCAATCGGGACGGTCAAAGCTCCTGTGGTTGGAGCTCCCGGAGTCGATCCCAAACCAAGGGACCGCAAGCTCCACAATGTTAAGTCCGCAGGCTCCCGCAGTTGAAGCTCCCAAAGTCACTCCCTAACAAAGGGACCACCAGCTCCACGATGTTAGGCCACAGTGTGGACGGAGATACAATAGGGAAATACTAAGATATGCTAAGCTAAGCTAAGATATGCTGTGATATGCTAAGCTATAAGATATAATATGATATGATATGCTAAGGTAAAATAAACTGAGCTATGATAAGATAAACTTTGCTAAACTTTGCTATGCCCTGCAATGCTACAATTACCTATGATATACTATGTTAAGATATGATAAGATAAACTATAATGTGATAAACTAAACTAAGCTAAACCAAGCTATGATAAGATATGGTAAGATAAACTATGATAAGCTAAACAAAGCTAAGCCAAGCCATGAAGTGAAGTTGGTATGAGTTCGGACCTCATGTTTGCTGGCATTGGAATGAGGGAGCTGACTCTAGGGGTAGCTTCAGCTGGGGCCAGGCAGATA